>NW_007074838.1:19440-46024 GCF_000164805.1 Carlito syrichta
CGGGCAGGTCTCGAACCCGCGGGCTCAGGCAATCCGCTCACCTCAGCCTCCCAAAGGCGCGGGATTGCAGGCTGAGCCACCGAGCCCGCTTTATACAAACACATTCACAAAACAGAATTCGCTATGTTTAAATATATTTTTTATGGCGGAAGGGGCCACGAAGGCAAAAGTGCTGGGGACCCAGGGTGGAGGAAAGAGGAGATGAGAAAGACAGAGATAAGATAAAAAAAAAGACAGGGGAGGCTGGGCGCAGTGGCTTGCACCTGAAATCCCAGCACTTTGGGAGGGCAAGGTGGGAAGATTGCTTGAGCCCAGGAGTTTGAGACCAGCCTGGGCAACATAGTCAGACCTTGCCTCTCCAGAAAAACCCCAAAATTTGTTGGGTGGGGTGGCACACGTGTGTAGTTCCAGCCACTCGGGAGGCTGAGGTAGGAGGATCTCCTGAGCCCAGGAGGTCGAGGCTGTGGTGAGCTGTGACCATGCCATGGCACGCCAGCCTGGGTGACAAAGTGAGACCCCAACTCAAAAAAAAAAAAGCATGGGGCAAGAAGGAGAGAGAGACAGAGAGAGAGAGACAGACTGGGAAGGGCACTCCCAAAGTGCACAGTGACCCCTCCAGGGAGGTGCTGTTGTGGAGCGGCTAAATACCCTACAACACACAGAACAGCCCTTATAATAAAGAATAACACGTGCCGGGTGTGGTGGCTCACACCTGTAATCCCAGCACTTTGGGAGGCTGAGGTAGGAGGATCGCTTGAGTCCAAGAGTTCAAGACCAGCCTGGGCAATCTAGCGAGACCTCAACCCAAGTATTCATAAAAATAAAATAAAGAATAACCCCCAAGTGAACTTAGGGACTGAGGAGGGGCTGAGGCTGACTCACGAGACCACGATGACCACGAAGACCAAGACGGCCAGGAACACAGAACTGAGGATACCCCACAGAGCCCAGTTCCTCGGGGACTCGCTGTCCGTCTGGTACTGCAGGGTCGTGCGGGGCTGCCCATCCACTGGGGCAGGCGGGGGGAGAGACTTAGTCCTATGCCCACCCCCCACGTGCCCACCCAACATCCCGGGGCAGGGGCAGGGGTCTCTCTCCCTTCCTCCTTTCTTGGCCCTTGCCTGGTCCTGGGGCCTGACTCTAGTTTGCCATACCCCAAATGCTGAGTCCCAGGCACTCAGGATAGAGCCAGGAGCCCAACTGGCAAACTATCCTCAAGGACTGGACAGTCTTCACAGCATACCACAGCCACAGTGGGGAGTCGGTGCTAAACGCATCACATTTGGTTGGGTGTGGTGGGGCGAGGGGCAAGAGGGACTTGGGAAGTTCTACTCAAAACCAAGAAAAAGAGGCCAGGTGCAGTGGCTCACATCTGTAATCCCAGCACTTTGGGAGGCCGAGGTGGGAGGATTGCCTGAGCCCAGGAGTTCGAGACCAGCCTGGCCAACATAGCAGGACCCTGTCTCTACAAAAATGAAAAATAAAAAAATTAGCCAGGCATGGTGGCGCATGCCTGTAGTCCCAGCTACTTGGGAGGAGGCGGGAGGATCACGTGAGCCCAGTAGGTCGAGGTTGCACTGAGCTGTGATTGCACCCCAGCACTCCAGCCTGGGTGATAGCATGAGACCCCGATTCAAAAACAAAAAGCCTCCGGGCTCAGTGGTTCAGTCTGTAATCCTGCGCCTTTGGGAGGCTGAGGTGAGTGGATTGCCTGAGCCCGCAGGTTAGACACCCGCCTGGGCAGCCAGACCTCATCTCTACAATAAATCAAAAAATCAGCCGGGCATGGTAGCGCGCGCCTGTAACTCCGGCTACTCGGAAGGCTGAGGCGGAAGGATCGCCGGAGCCCAGCAGGCGAGGCTGCGGTGGCTGGGAGCGGCCACTGCACTCCAGTCTGGGCGACAGAGTGAGACTCCAACTCAAAAAAAAAAAAGAAAAAAAGTCAAGAAAAGAGACGGAGACAGAGGACAGTCCTAGTGGGTGGCCCTGAAGGTGGCCTTGGGAGCCCATTCTGCATCTTCCACTCACCTCCAGCCCCCACCTCTCTCCTTCTATCCGCAAAGCCTCATCCCTCCAACTAATCCCCCTAGGCACCAGGTCCGCCCCCCCATCCATTGCCTCGCCAGAATCTCCCTGTGGCCCCCTCCCACAGTTCCACACACGGTCTCCAGAGGGCGTTGTGAACACCCAGGTCCGCTCCCTCCGCTCAGTGGCCCCTGGCTGCTCCAGAGAAATGCCCAGGTTCTTACCATACCCCGGCAGCCTCTAGCAATCTGGTCCCAGTGTGACCCAGCCACCATTTTAGCTGCCTTAGACTATCCTTCACTCACTCGGCTCTGGCCACCCTGGCCTCCTTCAAGGATCCTTGTGGCTTAATCGTGTTGGATCTTGGCGTGTGCTGTTCCCTCTGTCACTCACACTGTTCCCGTCACTCGCGCCCCTCGGCTCTCAAACGTCACCTTTCCGGAGAGGCCAGTGCTTTCCAGAGTGGCATCGCCCCTTTTCTCAGGCACATCTAGCAAATTGTTCTGTTTCCATTAGAGAGCTTGTATCCCTCTGAAATCCGTTTGTTCTGTGTTGATGTAATTATCTGAGCGGTCCTCAGCCAAGGGCCATTCTCCACTCCCCCCGGGACATTTGGAGACTTTGTTTTGTCACAACTGGGAGGGAGATGCTACTGGCATCTGGTAAATCAGGGCCAGAGAGGCTGCCAAATACCCTACGATACACAGGACAGCCCTTGTCACAAAGAATTACCCAGCTCCTGACAGGCACAGTGGCTCATGCCTATAATCCCAACACTTTGGAGGCAGAGGCGAGAGGATTGCCTAAGCCCAGAGGTTCGAGACTAGCCTGGGCAACATGGTGAGACCTCGTCTCTACAATAAATAAAAAAATTAGCTGGGCATGGTACGTGTACCTGTGGATCCAGCTACTTGGAAGGCTGAGGTGGAAGGATTGCCGGAGCCCAGCAGGTCGATGCTGGCTTGGCCATAAGCATGCCACTGCACTCCAGCCTGCACTACGGAGTGAGGCTCCGACTCAAAAAAGAAAAATAAAAAAATACCAGGGCAAAGAATATAATAGTTGAAGACAATTTGGAAGAATGCTCATTGTTCACATAATTTGCTAGAAAGGTCTACTTCAGAGAGTGTGATCAGACAGGACTCTCTGAAGAGGTGACCTTTGAGACCCAAATGAAGTGAGCAAGTGAGGGAACAGTGTGACAGAGAAGGAGTGGCATGTGGAATGATCCAGCCTGTGGATGTATGTGGATTCACTGTCCTGGACCATTCTTTCTGCTATGTATGTGTGCATATGTATATATGATCTCCAAATGAATGAGTGAATGAATTTAGCATATCTTTCCAGACCCCCCCCCCAGGTACAGCAAAGACTAAGAGCAAAATGTTTTTCTACAGACTGGGCAACATAGCGAGACCCTGCCTCTACAAAATAAAAATTTTAAAAAAATTAGCCAGCTTGGTGGCAAACGCCTGTAGTCCCAGACACTCAGGAGACTGAGGCAGAAGGATCACCTAAGCCCAGGAGGTCAAGCCTGCGGTGAGCTGTGATTATGCCGCTGCACTCCAGCCTGGGCGACAGAGTAAGACCCTGGCTTGAAAATAAAAATAAAAATGTTTTGCTAGCATCTTCCATTTTGGTGTTTTGGCTTTTTTTTTTCTTGAGTCTCACTCTGACGCCCAGACTGGAGTGCAGTGGCCGCTCCCGGCCACCGCAGCCTTGACCTGCTGGGCTCCGGCGATCCTTCCGCCTCAGCCTTCCAAGTAGCTGGAACTACATGCCCGGCTAATTTTTTTGATATTTTATTGTAGAGATGAGGTCTCGCCAAGTTGCCCAGGCGGGTCTCAAACCCCCAGGCTCAGGCAATCCATTTACCTCAGCCTCCCAAAGTGCGGGATTACAGGCTGAGCCACTGAGCCCGGCTGTGTTTTGACTTTTTAAAGTTTCAGAGGAGTCTTCCCATTTAACAGAAGGGGGGAGAGTGGACTTCAGGTTGTGGAAGCAACTTCTGGGCCACACGGTAAGCAGATGGTAAGGGCAGGACTCGATCCTATTTCTAGTGGGCCAGGCTGCCTTCTGCTCTCACGCACCTGTCCCGTGTCTTCCCCGGCCCCAGAGGCTTACCAAAGCAGTACTTTTTTTGGATACATTTAGGGCCAATCCTCTGGCAATGTAAACAGTCCAAGATCTCTTCTTTCAGCAAGCCTAGGCAAGGGGACAGGGAGAAGCGGGACAAGGGCAGATATCAGAGCACTGGCAAGGGGTGGGATGGGACAAGGGAAAAGAGCAGACAGGGTTCCCCGGCCCTCCTGCATTTTGGAGGTTCCACGGCACGGCAGAGCAAGTTGACCAAAACACACAATTCACATGAAAAGTAATTTTCGTAGAATCATTGAAGAGTTAAATCAAGTTGCAATAGTCCAGTGAACCCAACATTCTGCTTGTGGACATTTAATCAAGCATTTCAAAATTTTGAGTTAGCATTTTCCTTTTCTTGATTTGGAGCACCCTGTGTGTGGCAGAGACCCGCGAGATGCCTTCTCCTCTTGTGCACACAGAAAGACTACATTTCCCAGACCCCTCTGCAGCCAGTTGCAACCATGTAACCGAGTTATGACCATGGAAAGTGAGCAGAGTGATGTGCATCACTTCCGGGCCTGGCCACAAACCTCCCAGTGTGATTCCCTATCCTCTTTCCCTTGGAAGCAAGCTCAGAAACTGCAATGTGTGTGTGCAGCCTGGATCCCTGAGTCACCACTTGGAAGAGTTGCTTAACTTGCAAAGGAATCTGGGTGAGAGAGAAATAATCCTTTGTTGTGTTAAACTGCTGACATATGGGAGGGTTATTCGTTAATACAACATGGTCTATCCTGACTAACATGCCCAAAATATTTTTTGCAGATAGCAATAATTTTTTTCTTTGCTTTCTTCTTTCTTTCTCTTTTTTCCTTCCTTCCTTCCTTCCTTTCTTCCTCTCTGTCTTTTCTTTTCTCCCTCCCTATCTTCTTCTTTTCTTCCTTCCTTCCTTCCTTTCTCTCTCTCTCTCTCTCTCTCTCTCTCTCTCTCTCTCTCTCTCTCTTTCTTGCAAGTGGGAGTTTCACTCTGTCGCCCAGGCAGGGGTACAGTGGCACAATCACAGCTCACAGCAGCCTTGACCTCCTGGGCTCAAGCAATCCTTCTACCTCAGCCTCACATGCACCACCATGCCTGGCTAACTTTGTGCATGTGTGTGTGTGTGTGTGTGTGTGTGTGTGTAGAGACGAGGTCTCACTATATTGCCCAGGCTGATCTTGAACTCCTGGACTCATGCCATTCTCCCGCCTCAGCCTCCCAAAGTGCTAGGATTACAGGTGTGATCCCACTGCATCCCACCAGTAGCAGTTATTTTTATAATCCCTCACGACGCAAACATCCCTAGAAACGATAGCTTTGGGGTGAGGGCAGCGGTGGTACCGGGGCCTGAGTTGGGGAGACAAGGTCCAAGGGCGTAGGAGGGTAGCGAGGGGAGGGATAGACAATCAATTCAGAACTCACGGCAAATTTTGGGATCACAGGCTGCAAGAGAAAAGAGCTGAGGTGAGTTACATTGAGATGGCAATCAGAATTTACTAAGGGGAGGGACCAGGAGAGGGAGAGGAGGGGTGTGTCGGGGAGAAATGAAAGAGGTTGAACCGGGAGGGGAAGGAAAAGTCAGGGAGAAGACGTGGAAAAGGGGATAGAGAGACAGACAGACAGACAGAGGGAGGGAGGGAGGGAGGGACGGGAAAGAAGGGGAGAGGGGGCTTGGTGGAGAGATTTGCTGCACCTTTCATTTCATAGGATCTTAACACTTTCTTGAGTTCCTTGATCACGTTCGCCCTAAGAGTCACCAGCTCTTCCAGCAAAGGCTCATCTGAGGAGACAAAGGGAACCGTGGGGGGTGGGAGGCACTCAGAAAGCCCACCCCCATCCGCAGTGTCCAGGAGGAGCGAGGAGAAAGCTCCTCTTTATTTATCAGGAATAATCAAGACCAGGTATTACCCAGGGTCCCCCAGGGCAAGTCTATGGCTTGGGAGATCCTGCCTCTAGCTTCTGATTCACCGTGGGGCCCAGGGATAAACTGCCCTCCTCTGCCCTGAGTTTCCTCATCCGGTACGTGGACTGAATAAACTCTCCTGCCGGGCTCAGTGGCTCACGCCTGTCATCCCAGCACTTTGGGAGGCCGAGGTGAGAAGACTGCCTGAGCTCAGGAGTCCAAAAACAGCCTGGGGAACGTGGTGAGACTTTGTCTCTACAAAAAATAAAAAAAATGGACCGGCTGTGGTGATGCATGCCTGTGGTTCCGGCTACTTGGGAGGCTGGGGTGGAAGGATTGCTTTGAGTCTAGCAGGTTGAGGCTGCAGTCGCCCTGAGCGTGCCACTGCACTCCAGCCTGGGCCACAGAGTGAGACTCTGACTCAAAAAATAAATAAATGAATGAATATCTCTCCTTTCCTCTTTTCTTTTTTTAATTTGTCATAGAGATGAGGTCTCACCATGTTGCTCAGGCTGGTCTTGAATCCCTGGGCTCAAGCAATTCCTCGTCTCTGCCTCCCAAAGTGCTGGGATTACAGGCGTGAGCCACCCAGCCTGGCTTCAAACTAATTATTTAGTGTGACATCGTCTAAAAGTTATAGTCGTCTAAATGCCCGATGTGGTGTTTGTCAAGTGCAGGGAAGAAAGCAGACATCACCCTTAGTCCTTCAGTCCCTTTAAACTGGAAATCAGCACTGGGTGATTTCCTTTTCAGGTATCACTTTATACAAACCACACACACACACACACACACACACACACACACACACAGACACTTTATATCTTTTTTTTTTTTGAGTCGGGGTCTCGCTCTGTCGTCCAGCCTGGAGGACAGTGGCAGGCTCACGGTCACCGCAGCCTCCACCAGCTGGACTCCGGCGATCCTTCCGCCTCAGCCTTCCAAGTAGGTGGAACCACAGGCCTGCACCACCACGCCCGGCTAATTTTTTGATTTATTGTAGAGACGAGGTCTCGAACCCCTGGGCTCAGGCAACCCTCTCGCTTCCACCTGCCAACGTGCTGGGTGGCTTTTCTTCCGGCACCCGAGGGGCGCGTGGGTGGAGAGGACGGAGGCACCCCTCTTCCTCCTACCTTTCAGGGAATTAGCCATCAGGTGCTGTGCTTGGTTCCTGACAAAGGACGCCACCCGGTTCAGCGGCTCTATGCCTGGGAAGGAGAGGAGATCCCCGTGGGACCCCAGCGAGCCGAGGCCCCCTCCCCGTCCCTCCAGGCCCGCCTCCTCCCGGGGACGTGGTCTCCAGGGCCGCCCTCCCCCGGCCCAGCCGCGGGCCACGCACCCACTTTCCCCACAAAGGCGTTCAGCGCGAAGTCCCGGAAGAAGGGCCCCTCCATGCCCAGCAGCAGGGCCCGGGCCCGGCGCTGCAGCTGCTCGTGCTGGAAGTGGCTGGGGACGAGGGCGGCGCGCAGCTGCCTCAGGGCCTCCAGCACCGAGTGGTCACACTGCAGGCAGCCCCAGGCGCCGGGGGCGCTCAGGCCCCAGAGCAGCGCCACGGTCAAGGCCAGAGGCATGGCCAGGGCCTTTGTGACGTCACGGAGCCAGCCGGCCGGCCCCGCCCCCGCCGCCCAGCAGGACCAGGCAACCAGCGGCACGCTGTATCTGTTCACGCGTGTGTTTGCTGAGCACCTGCTATGGGCCGGGCAGGGTTCTAGGACCCGGGGAGAGAGTCGAGAAAAAACGCAGGCCGTCTCTGTTCTGTGCTCTTGGAACTTACCCATTCCTCTTAAATCTCTTCATCCAAAACACACACACACACACACACACACACACACACACACACACACACACACACACATTTTGAATTGGGGTCTCACTCTGCCGCCCAGGCTGGAGGGCAGTGGCATGATCATGGCTCACTGCAGCCTCAACCTTTTTTTCCCCCCTCAACCTCCCAAGTAGCTGGGACTGACTACATGCGCGCACCACCATGCCCAGCTAAATTTTTTTTTTTTTTGAGTCAGAGTCTCTGTTGCCCAGGCTGGAGTGCAGTGGCACGTTCATGGCGTCAGCAGCCTTGACCTACTGGGCTCAGGCGATCCTTCTACCTCAGCCTTCCAAGTACCAAGTAGCTGGAATAGGCATGTGCCACCACGCCCAGCTAATTTTTTTTATTTATTGTAAAGACAGGTCTCACCATGTTGCTCGGGCTGGTCTCGAACCCCTGAGCTCAGACAATCCTCTTGCCTCTGCCTCCCAAAGTGCTGGGATGACAGGGTTGAGCCACGGCGCCTGGCTAATTTTTTAATATTTTATTTGTAGAGGTGAGGTCTGGCTGGGTTGCCCAGGCTGGCCTCGAACTCCTGGGCTCAAGCAACCCTCCCACCTCAGCCTCCCACGGTACTAGGATTACAGACGTGAGCCACTGCGCCTGACCCGACATATATTTATTGCACACCTACTATGTGCCAGGTGCTGTTCGAGGTCCCCAGAGCAAGAGCTAAGAAAAACAGAAGGTCCCTGCCCTTCTTCCTGCCCTGTGGCACCTACATTCATGAATTCCACGAATCTTTGTTGAGCGCCTACTGTGTGCCAGGCCAGTTCAAGACGCCACACTGGGAAGCCAATACACGGTGGGATAGGAGAAGACGGTTCATGTGGCCAGCAGGTGGCGCCTGGTTCCCTGCTCCAAAGCCCAGTGCCTGGCATGGACTAGGGACTCAGTAAATATTTAGCGAATCGCTCGGTGTGGTGGCTCGCGCCTGTAATCCCAGCATTTTGGGAGGCAGAGGTAAGAGGATTGTCAGAGCCCAGGGGTTCGAGACCAGCCTGGGCAACTTGATGAGATCTCATCTCTACAGTAAATTTAAAAAAATTAACCAGGCGTTGTGGCTCCCGCCTGTAGTTCCAGCTACTTGGAAGGCTGAGGTGGGAGGATCACCTGAGCCCAGCAGGTCGAGGTTGCGGTGGCTGTGAGCGTGCCCCTGCACTCTAGCCTGGGCGACATCAAATTCAGCGCATTGATGCATCCACCGGGGAGGAGACTGCTGAGGAAAGCATACGGAGATTTCATTTTTTCCCTGAAATTTTCAGGGCTGTGTGTGGTGGCTCACACCTGTAATCCTAGCACTTTGGGAGGCCAAGGCAGGAGGGTCGCTTGAGCCTAGGAGTTTGAGACCAGCCTGGGCAACATAGTGAGACCTCGTCTCAAGAAAAAATAAAAAATTAGCCAGGTATAGTGGTGCATGCCTGTGGTCCCAGGGGCTCAGGAGCCTGAAGTGGGAGGATGGTCTGAGCCCAGGAGGTGGAGGCTGTGTTGAACTGTGATCGAGCCACTGCCCTCCATCCTAGGCCTCACCTCCTAATCCCATCACAGCAGGGGTTAGAATTTCAGCAGGACACTCAATTCATTGCAGGAAGGGGAGAGGCAAGATATAATTCGATATCTATAATTTATATGATTTTGATAGATATAGACACAAATATATAACTTGTTTACCTACATAATTATTTATCCTCCTGTGGGTTTCCTTGATAGTACCATAAATATGATAGTACCCAAGCTAACTTGCAGACGCCATGGCATTTCAGCCCTAAAATCTTCAGCATGTATCTCCTAAGAACAAGACCTTCTAGAAAGATCACAGTACAGTCATTGCACTCAGGAAATTTTATTTTATTTTATTGAAAGCAGGATTTATTGAGAGAACAGAATAGCTCAGTGGGAGGGAAACCGAGGGGTTGCCCAAGGAAATTTCAATAACATTGGCTCAATACCACACATACTCAAACTTCCCCAAATGTCTTATACCTCTTCACTCTAATATTACCTCCTCCCAGAAGCCCTCTCAGATTACCCTCTATAAAGCATAACTGCCTCTGTTCTTCTCTTAGGGGTCTGCAATTTCTTTTTTCCTCGTAAGGGTCAGATAGTAAATATTTTAGGCTTTATGGGTCTGAGGTTCTTGGTCGCTATTGTAGTGGGCAAACAGCCACAGATATCGGGGAAATGAGTGAGTGTATCTAGTTTTCAATAAATATTTATCTATGCGGCTGGGCATGATGGCTCACACCTATAATCCGAGCACTTTGGGAGGCCGAGATGAGAGGATTGCCTGAGCCCACAGATGCAAGACCAGCCTGGGCAACTTGGTGAGGCCTCATCTCTACAATAAGTCAATATTTTAGCCGGGTGTGGTGGCACGTGCCTGTAATTCCAGCTACTTGGAAGGCTGAGGTGGAAGGATCATCTGAGCCCAGCAGGTCAAGGCCGCAGTGGCTGTGAGCATGCCACTGCACTCAAGCCTGGGCAACAGAGTGAGATTCCAACTCAAAAAAAAACTTTATCTATGGCTACTAAATCTGAATTTTTTTTTTTTTTTTTTAGTTGGAGTCTCACTCTGTCGCCCAGACTGGAGTACAGTGGCCGCTCCCGGCCACCGCAGCCTCGACCCGCTGGGCTCTGGCGATCCTTCCGCCTCAGCCTTCCAAGTAGCCGGAATTACAGGCATGCACTACCATGCCCGGCTGATTTTTTGATTTATTGTAAAGATGAGGTCTCGCTGCCCAGGCGGGTCTCGAACCCGCGGGCTCAGGCAATCCACTCACCTCAGCCTCCCAAAGGCGCAGGATTACAGGCTGAGCCACTGAGCCCGGCTTAAATCTGAATTTTGCATAATTTTTACATACACAAAATAGTCGTCTTCTTTTGGCTTTTTCCAACCATTTACAAATGAGCACCTACTTTGGTTTTATAAAAAAACATTCTTGGCTGGGTGCAGTGGCTCATGCCTGTAATCCTGGCACTTTGGGAGCCTGAGGTGGGAGGATTGTGTGAGGCCAGAAGTTTGAGAGCAGCCTGGGCAACATGATGAGACCTCATCTCTCCAAAAAATAAAAAAAAATTCTCTGGGCGTGGTGGCACATGCCTGTAGTCCCAGCTACTTGGGAGGCTGAAGCAGAAGGATCTCCTGAGCCCAGCAGGTCGAGGCGACAGTGGCTGTGAGCACGCCATTGCACTCCAGCCTGGGTGACAGAGTGAGATCTTGACTCAAAAAAAAAAAAAAAAAAAGTCCAGGTTCTGGATCACACCACATTTCAGTGGGCAACAGAATGAGACCTTAGCTCAAATATATATATATTTGAGTTGGAGTCGCATTTGGTCACCCAAGCTGGGGTGCAATGACACACTCACAGCCACTGCAGCCTGGAACTACAGGCGCATGCCACCCCACCCGGCTAATGTTTTGATTTATTGCAGAGATGATGTCTCGCCAGGCTGCCCAGACTGGTCTCAAACCCTTGGGCTCGGGCAATCCTCTGGCCTCTGCCTCCCAAAGTGTTTAGGATTACAGGCGTGAACCACCACGCCCAGCTGTATATTGTAAATATAGTCTTACAACGAATATCACCTTTTCTGTTTTACCTTCTTAATATTGCTAGTAAGAGTCTGCAGTTACATGCGGAGCTCCCACTCTGTTTGACTGGGCATCGCTGGTCCAGCTTTAAAGTAGCCAAAACGCATCATTTGAATTGAAAGAGATGTAATTGAATTAGCTGGGGTGAAGGGCGGACAAAAATCCCTCAAGGTGTCATGCTGTTTGACCACAAGGGGAGCTCTCGCCCGAGTGAAATTCTCTCCTCGCTCCCCTGTAAGTCAGGGCCTGGCCGCCTGCGCCCGCCTTACCTGGCATCGTGGTTATAACCCCAGCTCACGCAGTGGGGACCGTCATTTGAGAAGCGAACTTGGCAGCTGCACCTGTGCGTCCGGTCCTCTCCCCCCGGCCATCTTTCTTGCAGGAAGCAAGTCACGGGGCTGTGTTTGCCCTAAGAAAGGGCCGTCAGATGGATGGGAAGGCTGGGCTCGGTGGCTCAGCCTGTCATCCCAGCACTTTGGGAGGCCGAGGCGAGAGGATGGCCTGAGCCTGGGGGTTCGAGACCCGCCTGGGCAACTTGGTGAGACCTCCTCTCTACAATAAATCTCAAAAACTAGCCGGGCGTGGTGGCGCGCACCTGTAGTTCCAGCTACTTGGAAGGCTGAGGTGGAAGGACCGCTGGAGCCCAGCAGGTCGAGGCTGCAGTGGCCGGGAGTGTGCCGCTGCTACCCCAGCCTGGGCGACAAAAAAGCTCCTCTTGTGGTCAAACAGCGCCATGACACCTTGAGGGATTTTTGTCCGCCCTTCACCCCAGCTAATTCAATTACATCTCTTTCAATTCAAATGATGCGTTTTGGCTACTTAAAGCTGGACCAGCGATGCCCAGTCACACAGAGTGGGACCTCCGCATGTAACTGCAGACTCTTACTAGCAACATTAAGAAGGTAAAACAGAAAAGGTGATATTCATTGTAAGAACATATTTACAAAAAGTGAGACTCCAACTCAAAAAGAAAAAAAAAGGATGAGATGGCAATAAGGCGGCACACATTTCTGGGCTTCTAAGCCCCAAACCCTCGGGTCCAGGAGGGAGGCAGGGAGAATGAGGGCGCAGAACCTGTTTTATGTCTCACATGCAGCCATGCTCCAGAGCCCCTTGGAGAAACAGTTATATTATCATCAGATTTCACACCCCAGCACAAGTGGCTGAAGTTCTCACACACCGCCACCAGGCATAAAGATGTCCATCGCAGTGTTGTTTAGGATGGCCGGAGTCAAAAGCAATCTGGGTGTCCGTCACGGAGGAGATAGGGGTTCCCAGGGGTACCCAAAGCAGTTGGAAAAACAGCTAGACCGTCCACCTATGAGATACTGTTGGGACATAGATTGTTACCCCTATACCTGGCTTCTTTCTGCCTCCTCCCTCAGGGAGTCTCTTGCCAAGGCTGGTCTGGGAAGAGTGAGGGTGTACATATTCCCAGTAATGGACGCAGGTGACCAAGCAAAGCTGAGGATAATGTGGTCATCACTCTTTTTTTTTTTTTTTTGAGTTGGAGTCTCACTCTGTCGCCCAGGCTGGGGGACAGGGGCACACTCACAGCCACTGCAGCCTCCACCTGCTGGGCTCAGGCGATCCTTCCAGCCTCAGCCTTCCAAGTAGCTGGAACTGCAGGCACGTATCACCACGCCCAGATAATTTTTTGATCTAGTGTAGAGATGAGGTCTCGCCAAGTTGCCCAGGGTGGTCTTGAACACCTGGACTCAGGCAATCTTCTAACCTCAGCCCCCCAAAGGTTGTCACTCTTAACTAACGTGATTATAAACACTGTATAGGAATTTGAATGATGGTTTGAATTATAAAACTGCCAGCCTGGGCAACTTGGCGAGACCTTGTCTCTACAATAAATCAAAAAATTAGCTGGGCCTGGTGGCGCATGCCTGTGGTTCCAGATACTTTGGAAGGCTGAAGCAGAAGGCTCGCCTGATCTCAGCAGGTTGAGGCTGGGGTGGCCGTGAGCGTGCCACCGCACTCCAGCCTGGGTGACAGAATGAGACTCTGACTCAAAAAACAAAACAAAACAAAATAAAACTATTTGCTATACTGACCCAAGGTGCAAATTATTCACCAGCAGGCCACCATCTGTGCCTTCTGTAAGATCTTTTTTTTTCTGGGCAACAGAGTGAGACCTTTACTCAATAATAAAAAATTTAAAAAAGGACAAAAGACGGTCTCTGAGCAAGGGCTGGGGGTGGGGGAGAGACTCAAGAAAGAGAAAATTATCTATTTGGATGTAAACTTGGGGCCTCCTGAATCTGGCAGGGTGAGAGGAAATGAAAGATGTGTATATTAGTCAGGGTGGGCTGGTTTGTGCTGCTGTAACAGACAGACCCAATATCTAAGCGGCTTAAAACAACAGTCTTCTTTCTTACTTGCATTATGATGGCTGGTGGGTCTGTGCCTCGGCAGAGGGAGAAAGGAGCAAAGGCCACAGTCATCATAAATGCTTCTGCCCACAAGGGATGGCGGCTCATTGACCCAGTTGAGTCATGTAGCCACACCTAACTTCACAAGCGTGAGCAAGAACAATTCTTCATGGGCCCAGAAGGAGAGTGAGTCGGGGCATTTGTAAGTGGCTCTCAGGTTCACTGTGAAGCCCTCTTTGAGTCTGGATATCTGAGAGCAGGGACAGCTGGGACTTGGCATCTAAGGGTGTCTCAGAGAGAAGATGAACCTATCAGAGAAGTTCCCTCGTGCACCAAAGTGGGGTGGTGTAACTGTCACCTACTTCTGTGTAACAAATTCTTCCAAAATACAGTGGCTAGAAACAACAATGAACATTTGTTATCTCACCGTTTCTGTGTGTCAAGAAGGTGGAAGTGGCTTAGCTTGGCAGCTCGACTCTGAGTTCTCCCGAGGCTGCAGATGCAATGTCAGCCAAGGCTGGAGAATCTGCTTCCAAGATGGCACACTGCCAAGCTGGTACGGCAAGAGGAACGAAAGCTTCAGCTCTGGGTGGATGTTGTGGCACATGCCTATAATTCTAGCACTTTGGGAAACTGAGGCAGGAGGATCACTTGAGCCCGGGAGTTCGAGGCCAGGGGAAACCTATCTCTACAAAACAATTAAAAAATTAGCCAGGCATGGTGGTGCGTGCCTGTAGTCCCAGCTTCTTGAGAGGCTGAGGTGGGAGGTTCGCCTGAACTCAGGAGGTTGAGGCTGCAGCGAGCTGTGATCATGCCACTGCTCTCCAGCTTGGGTGACAGAGTGAGAACCCAACTCGAAAAATAGAGAGATAGCCTTAACTACCTGCTCTGTGGTCTCTCCAGAGGCTTTTGAAGGCCAAGATGCAACAGCTGGCTTGCCTGGGAGCAAAGATTCAAAGTGAGCCAGGAGAAAACAGTGCTGTCTTTTTCATTTTCGTTTTTTATTTTTTGAGTCAGAGTTTCACTCTGTTGCCCAGGCTTGAATACAAAGGCATGCTCACGGCCACTGCAGCCTCGACCTGCTGGGCTCAGGTGATCCTTCCGCTTCAGCCTTCCAAGTAGCTGAGACTATAGGCACATGCCCCCCACCCCCAGCTAATTTTTTGATTTATTGTAGAGACGAGGTCTCGGCAAGTTGCCCAGGCTGGTCTTGAACCCCTGGGCTCAGGCAGTTCTCTCACCTCTGCCTCCCAAAGTGCTGGGATTATAGGCATGAGCAGCAGAAAAAGCGTCTCGATCAGTGTATTGCATCAAATGGAGAGTACTATGAGGGTGACTGAAATTTGAACATGGAAGAATACATACACAATTTGTAAATAAATAAATTCCTGGTTTTTTAAAAAAAATTTTTGGTGTCCTGCAAATAGTAAGCCCCCGTGAAGTGTTAGTCATCGTGTCATTACCTCATATGGTCGTTGGAAGGATGATTTGAATAAACTCATAGAAGTACCTAGAGCTGGGCTTGGTGGCTCAGCCTGTAATCTGGCACTTTGGGAGGCTGAGGTGAGTGGATGGCCTGAGCCTGCGGGTTTGAGACCCACCTGGGCAACTTGGCGAGACATCATCTCCACAATAAATCAAAAATTAGCCAGGCGTGGTAACACACGCCTGTAGTTCCAGCTACTTGGAAGGCTGAGGCGGAAGGATCGCCGGAGCCCGGCAGGTCAAGGCTGCGGTGGCCGGGAACGGCCACTGCACTCCGGTCTGGGTGACGGAGTGAGACTCCAACTCAAAAAAAAAGAAGTACCTAGGACAGGCCATGGCCTTACTAAGCTGTGGTGTGGCCATGTGCTCTTTGAGCTATGGCCAGGCCATGTTTTCTTAAACTTTGGCCTCCCTCCCCTCTCTTGGGGAGGTGAATCCCCCCTTTCTCTCTCTCTCCAATTTACTTTCTAAATAAACTATATTTTCTAACCTTAAAAGTGCTGGGATTATAGGCATGAGCCACCCTGCCCAGCCTTCATTTTCATTTTATTTTATTTATTTATTTTTTTGAGTTGGAGTCTCACTCTGTCGCCCAGATTGGAGTGCAGGGGCCGCTCCCGGCCACCGCAGCCTCAATCTGCTGGGCTCCGGCGATCCTTCCACCTCAGCCTTCCGAGTAGCCGGAATTACAGGCATGTATACCACGCCCGGTTAATTTTTTGATTTATTGTAGAGATGAGGTCTCGCCAAGTTGCCCAGGTGGGTCTCAAACCCGCAGGCTCAGGCCATCCACTCACCTCAGCCTCCCAAAGTGCCAGATTACAGGCTGAGCCACCAAGCCCAGCTCTAGGTACTTCTATGTATTTATTCAAATCATCCTTCCAACAACCATATGAGGTAATGACACGATAACTAACACTCCATGAGGGCTTACTATTTGTGGGAGACCAAAAAAAAAAAAAAACTCAGGAATTTATTTATTTACAAATTGTGTATGTATTCTTCCATGTTCAAATTTCAGTCACCTTCACAGGATTCTCCATTTGATGCAATACACCAATTGAGACACTTTTTCCACTGCTCAAAACCAATTTTGAACTCATCTATTTTGATACCTTTTCGTGCTTCTACCGTTTTTTTGTTTCACCTCTTCCACATGAGCAAAACGTTTCCCTCTGAGGACTTTTTTCATTCTTCTTTCTTTTTTTTAATGGAAGGAAGGTGATTTTATTCTAAAAGCCAGCAGAAGGGGAATGGTCAGTCTCCTGCCTCAAAGGAACCATTTCAGCTTTTTAGGCTGAGTGCAGGGGTTTAGAAAGGGAAACGTGGTTTGGGGAAACATGCAGGTGTGGCACAGGGTGTACCTCGATGGCTCATCTTGGGTGGGATCCTCCTGGAGATTGAGTTGGGGTCACCTCAGCTGCAGTTAGGTTATGGAGCAACTGCCTCATGACTCCCCTCATGCAAGAAGGTCCAGCTGATGGGCTGTTTTCAGATGAGCTCCATCTGCTGGGTCCTTCCCAGTCCTCGGCCAGATGGGGTTGAGCCCAGCCTTCGGGCCAAGTTCCACAGGGTCGACTTTTTTCATCCAGGGAAAGAAACAAAAAACATCACTCGGGATGAGATTGGGTGACTAGGGAGGGTGGGGCATAGGGGTCATGCTGGTTTTGGTCAAACACTGCTGAACACTCAGCGCAGTGTGGGCAGGTGCGCCCGTAAATCACCTATTATGAAATGGGCAAACGCGTTGCAAGAATTACCAAAAAAAAAAAAAAATAACTGAAGCCCCAGCTTCTCACAACAATGCTAGCTGGTCCACTGATGCCAATGGCTTCCTAGAACACTTAGCTAGTGGGGGAAGCCTGTACTACCAGGGCCCACCCTTCAAAAGATAATTCTGGGGGTTTTTTGGGGGCGTGTCCTCCCTTATTTGTCAGGCACTGTCCTAAGCACTTTACACATATTAATTCATTTAATCACAACAAGCAGTTGAGAGGTGCTTTTTTTTTTTTTTTTTTTAATTGGAGTCCCACTCTGTCACCCAGACCGGAGTGCAGTGGCCGCTCCCAGCCACCACAGTCTCAACCTGCTGGGCTCCGGCGATCCTTCCGCCTCAGCCCTCCAAGTAGCTGGAACTATAGGCGCGCGCTACCATGCCCGGCTAATTTTTGATTTATTGTAGAGATAAGGTCTCTCCAAGTTGCCCAGGTGGGTCTCGAACCCACAGGCTCAGGCAATCCACTCACCTCAGCCTCCCAAAGAACGGAATTACAGGCTGAGCCACTGAGCCCGGCTTAATTTTTTGATTTATTGTAGAGATGAGATCTCGCCAAGTTGCCCAGACTAGTCCTCTCACCTCGGCCTCCCAAAGTGCTGGGATTATAGGCATGAGCCACCACGCCCAGCTGAGAGGTGCTGTTTTTACAGTGATAAATGAGGAAGCTGAGGCTGAGAGAGGTGAATAAACTATTCTAAGGGGGCACAGTTGCTTCGTTGGAGAACTGGGATTTGAATCAATGCCCTTGACAGCTATAATACATGATAAGGAAAGAAGGTTTTATGTGCATCTGTGTTTGCGGCTGTAAAAAGTTATGCCTGCTGCTCTGATATTTCCAGAGGGTTTGCTGCACTTCATGAGCCTCGTAAAGGAATGTAGGTACAAATGTGTGCGCTGTCCGAGTGAAGGCATGCCTTAGCGCGCTTAATCCGAAACAGGGCGCAATGGCTCAAGCCTATAATCCCAGCACTTTGGGAGACCGAGGCTGGAGGATCGCTTGATCCCAGGAGTTCCAGACCAGCCTGGGCAACATGGTAAGCCTTCCTCTCTACAAAAAAATAAAAAAATTAGCCAAGTGTGGTGGCACACACCTGTGATGCCACTTACTCGGGTGGCTGAGCCCAGGAGGTCAGGGCTGCGCTGAGCAGTGATGGTGCCACTGCACTCCAGCCCTGGGTGACAGAGTGAGACTCCGACTCAAAAAAAAAAAAGAAAGAAAGAAAGATAAAAAGTCTGCACATCACTTTTTATTTTTTAATCCCCATTCAACAGATGTGGAAGCAGAGGCTTAGGGAAGACAGTCCACGGACGCTGGGCCGCACAGGTAGGGACAGAGGCGGGTCACACTGCCAGGTCCTGCCGAGCGGCACTAATGGACCCTGTGTGTAGCCGGCGGAAAAGAATGCCTGGGCAACAGTCGCAGGGATTTGGCCAGGGGCCAAGGGCAGGGAGGGCATCAGAGGAGGCAGCCCCAGCGCCCGGGGGAGGGTGGCAGGGAGCGTTTTCCCACCGTCCGGCGCCCAGGCCCAGCCCTCTCCCCTGCCCCTGCTGTGTGGCTGCAAAAGCGAGGCCCATTTTCGTGGGAGGGCAGATGGGACAGCCACGCTGGAGGCCGGCAGAGTCCACGCGGCTGGCCAGAGCCACAACCCCGCCTCGACCTGCGCCCACAGGAAATGGACGCGCAGTCTGTCGGGGTGCAGAAACTCGGAGGCCCCGGAATGAGCTCAAGCTGGCCACGGCCCAGACATCCCTAGCAGGAGACTCCCTGGATGGATAAGCCCGCTGTGGCTGCTCAGGACGGACCCCCTGGGCGGGGGGGGGGGGGGGGGGCAGTCCACCCAGCGTCCTGGGGTGGTGCTCAAACCTGGTGCTGAGCAGAAGCGGGACACAGGAAGACGTGAGCTGAGACTCCCGGACATGGAGCTTAGAGCAGGCAGAAACCATCGCTGGGGCTGGAGTCCAACCTTGGTGACCCCTGGCCTCTCCAAGGCAGGGAGGAGGGAGAGAGGCCTTCTCTATGGGTACCAGGGGGCTCTGGTGCAGTGGCGTCTAGGAAGCTTCGGGGTTCTGTTTCTTTATCTTTTTTCTTTTTTTCTTGAGTTGGAGTCTCACTCTGTCACCCAGGCCCCAGTGCAGTGGCACACTCATGGCCACCGCAGCCTCCACCTGCTGGGCTCAGGCAATCCTTCCGCCTCAGCCTTCCGAGTAGCTGGAACTACAGGAGCGCACTACCACGCCCGGCTAATTTTTGATTCACTGTAGAGATGAAGCCTCGCCAAGTTGCCCAGGCTGGTCTCGAACCCCTGAGCTCAGAGCTCAGGCAATCCTCTCGCCTTGGCCTCCCAAAGTGCTGGGATTACAGGCTTGATCCACCGTACTTGGTCTTTTTTTTTTCCTTTAATTTGGGGTCTCACTTGTTGGGATCTCACTTGTTGGGGTCTCACAGGTCTGACCTGTGGCTGGAGGGCAGCAGCTTCGACCTCCTGGCCTCAAGCGATCCTCTCTCAGCCTCCTGAGTAGCGGGCACTACAAGAGCGTGCCACCACACCTAGCTAATTTTAAAATTTTTTGTAGAGATGCGGGCTCACTATATTGCCCAGGCTGGTGTCGAGCTCATAGACTCAAGCAGTGCTCCCACCTCAGCCTCCCAAGCTGTTGGGACTACTAGCATGAGCCACCACTGCTGGCCAAAATTTTTTAAATAAAGTGCTTTGTTATTTGCTTATTAAATAGCGCGTGCACACACGCTGGCCTGGGTTTGAGTGCTGCTGGAGGCAGAGGCGGGGTCCTGACCTGTGTGGTGGGCCTTCTCCTCTGGTTCAGGGACTTCCACACCCGGGTGGGGCACTGTCCAGTCCACATCTCCTCTCACCCCGGTACCGCCTGGGGGACTACACCAGGCTCATGCTGGCCCCTCAGGTCAGAGTGCCAGCACCCTCTTCCACGTCCCCGGGGCCCAGGGCTTCTCTGCACCCTGTCCCCCCTCACCACCTGTTCTCCAGGCATGGAGCTGGGATGTGAGGTGACCACAGGGTTTCTGCCCTCAGCCAGGCCCAGCCATCCCTCTTGTTCCACAAACTCAAATTAAAGAATTCATTGTTTTTTTCTTCTTGCCTTTCTCTCTCTGTCTCTGTCTCTCTGGGCCTCTGTCTCCCTCTAGATCTCTGCACCCCCAACCCCAGGTCTATACCTCTCTCTCTGGGTCTCTGTCTCTGTTTTTCTCTGGGTCTTTGTCTGCCCTCCCCCCTCCCGCCCCAGCCCTGGGACTCTCTCTCTTTGGTTCTGTCTCTCTCTGGGTCTCTGTCTCCTTCTCTTCTGTCTCTGCCCACCCCCCTCATTCTCAGTGTTTTATGTCTCTCTTTTCTGACATTCCCTCTCCCCCTCCCTTGTCCCCTCTCCCCCTTCCTCCCTCCCTTTTCCTCTCCCTCCCACCCTCCCTCTTGCCCACCTGCCTTTCAAACTCTGAGAGCCACATACTCTCTGTGTGACCTTGGGCAAGAAGCTTCATCTCTTCCTGCCTCAGTTTCCTCATTGTGCCTTGGCTGAGCTGACATGAAACCCAAGGGTTCACTCTGTATAGAACTGATGTTAATCAACATCACAGCCAGCATGGGTAGGCGCTGACCTGTGCAGGCTGTGAGCTAAGATTGAAGACATAACAACTCATTCCGTCCTCATAGCTCCCCAAGGAAAGGGAGGGCACTGTTCTAGCTTACAGATGGGGACACTGAGGCTTGAGCACTTTAGACAACTTGCTCAAAGTCAAACAGTGAGTAAGAAAGGTGGAGCCAGAATATGAACCTGGGCTGCTAGGACCCAGGGCCTGTGCTCCTGACCCAGTGCTCCAAGACCTCTGTAATATTAGCCACCTCGCCCAGCTAGGTTTTTTTCATTTGTTGTAGAGACGAGGTCTTACTATGTTGCCCACATTGGTCTTGAACTCCTGGGCTCAAGCAATTCTCCTGCCTCGGCCTCCCAAAATGCTGGGATTACAAATGTGAGCCACCACGCATGGCCCGAGATTCTAAATTTCTTTCTTTCTTTTTTTTTTTTTTTTTGAGTTAGAGTCTCAGTCTGTTGCCTAGGTTGGGGTGCAGTGGCATGCTCACGGTCACCACAGTCTCCACCTGCTGGGCTCAGGTGATCCTTCTGCCTTAGCCTTCCAAGTAACTGGAACTATAGGCACGTGCCACCATGCCTGGCTACTTTTTTTGATTTTATACTAGAGATGAGGTTTTGTCAAGTTGCCCAGGCTGGTCTCAAACCCCTGGTCTCAGGCAATCCTCTCACCTCGGCCTCCCAAAGTGCTGGGATTATAGGCAGAAAAAGGGTTTTTGGAGGGCACAGGCAATCTTTCCTCCTTAGCCTTCCAAGTAGCTGGAACTACAGGCATGCGCTGCCATGCCCAGTTAATTTTTTTAAAAAATTTATTGTAGAGATGAGGTCTCGCCAAGTTGCCCAGGTGGGTCTCAAACCCGTGGGCTCAGGCAATCCTCTCACTTCGGCCTCCCAAAGTGCTGGGGTTATAGGAGTGAGCCACCGTGACCCTCTGTAAAAAGGTTTTGTTTCAACAGAGTGAAGGGGTATGCAAAACATTTGTTATAAAAAGGGGACATTGGCATACCTCCCAGGAGTGTGTGTGAATATATATTCACCAAAATCCACGTACTAGAATAGGACTTTTCAAACTAAATTATGGGGCTAAATTCTGTCCTTTTATGGGCCCAGTGCCAAGAATGGTTTTTACATTTTATTTATTTATTTATTTTTGAGTCGGAGTCTCGCTCTGTCGCCCAGGCTGGAGTGCAGTGGCACACTCACAGCCACCCCAGCCTCAACCTGCTGGGCTCAGGCGATCCTTCTGCCTCAGCCTTCCGGGTAGCTGGAACCACAGGGATGCGCCACCATGCCCGGCTAATTTTTCTTGATTTACTGTAGAGACAAGGTCTCACCAAGTTGTCCAGGTTGGTCTTGAACCTGTGGACTCAGGCAATCATCTCACCTCGTCCTGTCAAAGTGCTGGGATTATAGTTATGAGCCATCACACCCAGTCTATGTTTTTCTTTTGAGTTGGAGTCTTACTCGTCGCTCAGGCTAGAGTGCGGTGGCATGCTCATGGCCACCACAGCCTTGACCTGCCGGACTCAGGTGATCCTTCCACCTCAGCCTTCCAGGTAGCTCAGACTACAGGCATGCGCCACCAGGCCCAGCTAAATTTTTGATGTATGATAGATCAGCCAAGTTGCCCAGGCTGATCTTGAATCTGTGGGCCCAGGCAATCCTCTCACCTCAGCCTCCCAAAATGCTGGAATTATAGGCGTGAGCCACTGCACCTGACCCTGGCCTATGATTTTAAAGCGTTGTGTAAAAGAAAAAGAAAAGCCGGACTCGGTGGCTCAGCCTGTAATCCCGCGCCTTTGGGAGGCTGAGGTGAGTGGATTGCCTGAGCACGAGGGTTCGAGACCCGCCTGGGCAGGCGAGACCTCATCTCTACAATAAATAAAAAAAAAAATTAGCTGGGCATGGTAGCGCGCGCCTGTAATTCCAGCTACTTGGAAGGCTGAGGCGGAAGGATCGCCGGAGCCCAGCAGGTCGAGGCTGCGGTGACCGGGAGCGGCCACTGCACTCCAGTCTGAGCGACAGTGAGACTACAACTCAAAAAAAAAAAAAAAAAATCGGAAAAAAAAAAAGGCTGGACGCGGTCACGCCTGTAATTTCAGCACTTTGGGAGGTTGGGGCTGGAGGATTAGTTGAGCCCAGGAGTTCGAGACTGGCCTAGACAACATAGTGAGACCTCATCTCTACAAAAAAATTAGCTGGGTGTGATGGTGCATGCCTTGTAGTCTCAGCTACTCAGGAGGCTGAGGTGGGAGGATCACTTGCATTCAGGAGGTGCAGGCTGCAGTGAGCTGTGATTGTGCCCCTGCACTCCAGCCTGGGTGACAGAGTAAGACCCCAACTCAAAAAAAAAGAAAGAATCTATGTTAAGTGGAAGAAGCCAGACTCAAGGAACTACAGACTGTCCAATTCCACTGACTGAAATTCAAGAACGAGAAGAATGCATCTATGGTGTTAGCCGTCAGGGTCGCGGCGACCCTTGGGGGCAGAGAAAGGACAAGGAGGGAACATTAGGAGGGCTTTTCGGGGCTTGAGAATACTCTGAGGTTGTCATCTGGGTGGCTGCTTCAAGGGAGTGCTCGCTTTGTGACAGTGTATAGGGCAGCGTAGGACCGAGGACTTTGTTATTCTGATCAAGGTGGGCAGGAGCATCCTGGGGACAGTCTGAGACCGGGCACAGCAACTGTGTGGCAGAGGCCCCCGGCCTCTCCCTGGAACTGATGGTTTCTCGGCCTCGCAGCTGTCGGGCTTCTCAGAGCCTCCGATGTAGTGAATTCGACATGGCGGAAACATTCTCGGGTTTTTACGAGAACCACGCCCCAGTTTCTCCACACCCTCTTAATCTCATCATCTTCCAAACAGGAAATGAGCAGGGAAAAAACAACATAAATGCCTCTGAGAGGCCAAGGGAAGGGTCCTGAATGACAGGCGGTGACATCCATGCGCTTCACTCCCAGGAGAGCATCATTAATTCATCTTTTTCATGCGGTGACTCACATGACCCCCGCACAGAGAGGCCTTCCCAGGCCCCCTGACTTGAGGGAGCAGCCTGTCACCCACCATGCCCAGCTAATTTTTGATTTATTGTAGAGGTGAGGTCTCGTCAAATTGCCCAGGCTGGTCTTGAACCCCTGGGCTCAGGCAATCCTCTCGCCTCCACCTTCCAAAGTACTGAGATTACAGGCATGAGCCACCGCACCTGGCCTGAAATAGGTTCTATACAGATGTAATTAGTTAAGATGAGGTCAGTCTGGAGCAGGGTGGACCTCTAATCCTCTAAGAAAGGTGTCCTTATAAAAAAAGAACATGTGGCTGGGCACGGTGGCTCACACCTATAATTCCAGCACTTTGGGATGTCAAGGTGAGAAGATTGCCTGAGTCCATGGGTTCGAGACCAGCCTGGGCAACTTGGCGAGAACTCATCTCTACAGTAAATCAAAAAGTTAGCTAGGTGTGGTGGTGCGTGCCTGTAGTTCCAGCTACTGGGAAGGCTGAGGCGAAAGGATCCCCTGAGCCTAGCAGGTCGAGGCTGAGGTGGCCATGAGCATGCCAGTGCACTCGGGCCTGGGTGGCAGAGTGAGATTTCAACTAAAAAAATAAAAAATAAAAATAAAAAAGAACATGTGAAAACACAGAGACTTGCAGGGAAAGTGACCTGGAACAATGAAGGCAAAGATTGGAGTGACGCTGGCTGGACGTGGTGGCTCATGCCTGAAATTCCAGCACCTAGGGAGACCCGGGTGGGAGGATCCCTTGAGCCCAGGAGTTCAAGACCAGCCTGAGCAACATATCAAGACACCTGTCTCTACCAAAAATAAAAAAAATTTGCTGAATGTGGTGGTGTACACCTGCAGCCCCAGCTACTCGGGAGGCTGAGCTAGGAGGATCGCCTGAGCCCAGGAAGTCAAGGCTGCAGTGGGTCATGATTGTGCCACTGCACTCCAGTCTGGGTGACAGAGTGAGACTCCAACTCAAAAAAATAAAATAAAATACAGATTGGAGGGATGCAGCTACCAGTCAAGGAATAACAGGATGCCCATATTGACCGCAAACTACCGGAAGCTGAGACGAGGCAGGAAAAGAGTCCCTCCTGCAGGTTTCAGAGGGAGCGTGGCCCTGCTGACATCTTGATTTCGGACTTCTGACCTCCAGAGCTGTGAGACAATACATTTCATTTCTGTTCTAAGCCAGAGAGTTGGTGATCCTCTTCTTTTTTTTTTTAAGTTGGAGTCTTACTCTGTTGCCCAGGCTAGAGTGCAATGGCACAATCACAGCTCCCTGCAGCCTCGACCTCCTGGACTCAAGCAGTCCTCCAACTTCAACCTCCCAAAGTGCTGGGATTACAGGCATGAACCACTGCGCCCGGCCTGTTTGCAATGCTTTTTATCTTTTTTTGAGCAGGAGTCTCACTCTGACACCCAGGCTGGAGTGCAGTGCACACTCACGGCCACCACAGCCTCAACCTGCTGGACTCAGGCAATCCTCCCGCCTCTGCCTTCCAAGTAGTTGGAACCACAGGTGTGCACCGCCATGCCCAGCTAATTTTTGATTTGTTGTAGAGATGAGGTCTTACCATGTTGCTCAGGCTGGTCTCGAACCCACAGGCTCAGGCAGTCCTCTCACCTTTGCCTCCCAAAGGTCTGGAATGACAGGCGTGAGCCACTGCACCCGGCTTCTGTTTGTGATACTTTTTAATGGCAGCTATATATAGTAAACTAACATAGTGTGTATCACCTTCTAGCTTATGTATCTTGCCTATTGTTTTTCTCTTCCCATTGGGGTATACAATCAATAAAGGCAGTGATTTCTTTTATTTTTTAGTTGGAGTCTCACTGTGTTGCCCAGACTGGAGTGCAGCGGCGTGATCATGCCCACCACAACCTCGAATTCCTGGGCTCAGGTGATCCTTTCATAGAAATTGTATCTGTCTAGTTTATTGCTGGGTGCTGGGATCCTGCACAGAGCTTGTACCTAGTAGATGCTCAATAAATGTTTGTTGGCTGGGCACGGTGGCTCACGCCTATAATCTCAGCACTTTGGGAGGCCAAGGTGAGAGGATTACCTGAGCCTATGATTTCGAGACCCGCCTGGGCAACTTGGCAAGATCTCGTCTCTACAATAACTCAAAAAATCAGCTGGGTGTGGTGGCGCGTGCCTGTAGTCCCAGCTACCTGGAAAGCTGAGGCAGAAGGATCACCTGAGCCCAGCAGGTCGAGGCTGCGGCGGCTGTGAGCACGCCACTGCACTCCAGCCTGGGCGACAGAGTGAAACTCCGACTCAAAAAAAAAAAAGTTTGTTGAATTAATTCATTTATTCATTCTGAAAACATAGAGTGAGCACTTTGCCCCAAGGCACTGTGGGCAGAGAGAATGTGTGCGAGAAATTGTCCTCAGCAAGCTCATCTCCTGGGAGGATGGTCACAAAACACAGACAAGTCTGCGTGTCACCTGGTCCCGAGGAGGAGGGTAGGGAAATTCACCAAGCAGAGTGGTACGGGCCGGGCGATCAGGAAACACCAAGGAGAAACAAGAATGTGAGTTGAGCCTTGGAAAATGGTGTTGGGGTGGAATTAGGTTCCCCAAAGAAAGATAAAGTCCCAGCCTTCAGTGCCTGTGAATGAGACATACTTTGAAATAGAGTCACTGCAGATGACCAAGTTAAGATAACGTCTTAAGGGCTGGGCACAGAGGTTCACACCTGTCATCCCAGTACTTTGGGAGGCTGAGGTGAGAGGATTGTTTGAGCCCAGAATTTCAAGACCAGCCTGGGCAACATAGTGAGACCCCATCTCTATCAAAATTTAAAAAAAATTAAGCCGGGATTGGTGGCTCAGCCTGTAATCCCGCGCCTTTGGGAGGCTGAGGTGAGTGGA
>NW_007074838.1:46198-48476 GCF_000164805.1 Carlito syrichta
AAAAAAAAAAAAGCCAGGTATGTTGGTGTATGCCTGTAGTCCCTGCTACTTGAGAGACTGAGTTGGGAGGATCGCCTGAGCCCAGGAGCTGGAGGCTGCAGTGAGCCGTGATATGGGAGACAGAGTGAGACACTGTCTCAAAAAGCAAACAAGCAAAGAAACATCTAGGATGGTTTTTATTCACCTGTCAGAAACACACATCTGGAACTGAGAAGGTGAGTGAGGGCACGGGGTCCGTGTCCTCAAGACAGCGTCCTATAACACTGCATGCCACAGCCCCAGGAAACTAAGCCGAGCCTTCTTCTCTGTGGAAGCCCAGGGGTTGTCCGGCCTCAGTCCTGTAATCCCAGTGCTTTGGGAGGCTGAGGTAGGAGGAATACTTGAGGCCAGGAGTTCAAAACCAGCCTGGACAACATAGCAAAAACCCATTTCTACAAAAAGAAAAAGAAAAATTAGCCAGGTATGGTAGCGCGCCTATAGTCCCAGCTACTTGGGAGACTGAGGCAGGAGGATCGCTTGAGCTCAGGTGTTAAGGCTGCAGTGAACAATGATCACACCATTGCACTCCAGCCTGGGTGGCAGAGAGACCCAGAATGTGCATTTGAACAAGACCCCCCAAGACATTCTGTCATCTGCGGAAGTGATGCTCTAACCTTCTCCGTCCATGACATCAGGAGGCTCCTGACTTTGGAAGGTCCCATTATTGGTGATATTAACTTACTTTTCTCTCTCTCTCTCTCTCTCTCTCTCTCTCTCTCTCTCTCTCTCTCTCTCTTTCTCTCTCCCCTCCCCCTCCCGTCCTTATTTTTATTGCCAGGGTCTCACTTTGTCGCCCAGGCTGGAGTGCAGTAGCACGATCATGGCTCACTGCAGCCTTGACCTCCTGGACTCAGGTGGTCCTTCCATCTCAGCCTCCCAAATAGCTGGGACTACAGGCACGCTCCATCATGCCCAGCTAATTTTTAATTTTTTTGTGGAGACGAGGTCTTGCCAAGCTGACGAGGCTGGTCTCCAACTCCTGGGTGCAAATGACCCTCCCTCCTCAGCCTCCCAAAGTGCTGGGATTACAAGTGTGGGCCACTGCACCCGGCTCACATTAACAGAACACATTTGATCACTTGCTTAATTTGCTGTCTACTCTTTCCCCTGTAAAGTTTCTATTTTTCTTTCTTTTTTGAGTTAGAATCACACTCTGTCACACAAACTGGAGTGCAATGACACGCTCACGGCCACCACAGCCTCAACCCACTGGGCTCAGGCGATCCTTCCGCCTCAGCCTTCCAAGTAACCGGAACCACAGGCGTGCGCCACCACACCCAGCTAATATTTTTATTTATTCTAGACCCAAGGTGTTACCATGTTCCTCAGACTGGTCTCGAACCCCTGGTCTCAGGCAATCCTCTCAGCTCAGCCTCCCAGAGTGCTGGGATTACAGGCATGAGCCACCGCAGCCGACCAAGTTACCATTTTTCACACGGTGCTCATCTGATGATAATTATCACTAACGTTTCTCCAACACACATTAACCGAACACATTAAACTGTGAGAACCCCTGGTCTGGAGGATATTTTGCCACAACCGTAGGTTTAAATGACCAATGTGTGTAATAACAGCCTTGATTCAAAAAAAGGTTCAGTTAATTACAGCACCTGTGGGAGATAATTCTGTTTAATGGGTAAGGGCACAGACTCAGAGGCACCAAATTCGGGGAGTGGTAGCCGCAGTGCAGAGGCTGAAAACTTTCAGCCTTCACCAGACTTCCGTTTCCTACTCTGAGTACATCTTATTACAACATCCTCCCTAAACCCTTGTTCAGCAATTTTTTTTTTTTTTTGAGTCAGTCTCACTCTGTCACCCAGGCTGGAGTGCAGTGGGTATGGTCAAGGCTCACTGCAGTCTCAACCTCCTGGGCTCAGGTGATCCTTCCACCTCAGCCTCCCCAGTAGCTAGGACTATAGGCGTGCACTACCACACTCAGCTAATTTTTTTTTTTTTTTTGGTAGAGTCAAGGTCTTGCTATGTTGCCCAGGCCAGTCTTGAATTCCTGAGACTCCTCCTGGCTCAACTTCTCAAAGTGCTGGGATCACAAGCACGAGCCACCGTGCCCATCCTGCTCAGCATTTTTAAAAGCTTCACCACCTGACATTATACCACATTTTTTTTTTTTGAGTTGGAGTCTCACTCTGTTGCCCAGACTGGAGTGCAGTGGCCGCTCCCGGCCACCGCAACCTCGACCTGCTGGGCTCCAGCGATCCTTCCGCCTCAGCCTTCCAAGTAG
>NW_007074838.1:48872-57858 GCF_000164805.1 Carlito syrichta
TAAAAAAAAAAAAAAAAAAAAGCCGGGCATGGTGGTGTATGCCTGTGGTTCCAGCTACTTGGAAGGCTGAAGCAGAAGAATCACCTAAACCAGCAGGTCGAGGCTATGGTGGCCATGATCACACCACTGCACTCCAGCCTGGGTGACACAGTGAGACTCTGACTCAAAAAAAAAAAAAGAAAGACCCTTTGGGACCACATGGGGACAGGCTAGAGGGGGATAACTTGAAGGCCTGGGAGGAGGCTGGGGCAAGAGTCCAGGTGGGAGAGGATGAGGCTCAAATGGATGCCATGCCTTATGGATGGAGCAGAGCGCTTGAGGCAGAGACATGTACAAGGGGCCCATCTGTGACCGCCAGCAGGGAGAGAGGCCATGAGGATGGTGCCCCAGATCTCACCTGGACGCTTGCAGACATGAGAGGCC
This sequence comes from Carlito syrichta, assembly GCF_000164805.1. Lineage (NCBI taxonomy): Eukaryota > Metazoa > Chordata > Mammalia > Primates > Tarsiidae > Carlito > Carlito syrichta. The sequence continues at coordinate 49,296 of NW_007074838.1, forward strand.
ATTGGCCAGGAGGAGAAATACAGGTGTGAGAGCAGGTTTGGCAGGGAAGGTAATGAGCTCTGGTTAGCATAAGTGGATGACACATGTCAGAGAGATTTCCAAGATGGCACCCGAGGTGTGCGGGACTCAGAGTGTTTGTCTCTCTGCTATTTGGGGAGGACAGGGCTGGCGTGAGTGTCCTTCTCTCTTGCTCCTCCTGCTTCTTTGGGAATAAATGTGTCAGATAACACAGTTGAGAGAGTGCCTGGCACTCGGTGAACACTCAGTAGATGGTAGTTGTGTGCATACTTTTCATTTTTTTGAGTCAGAGTCTCACTCTGTCACCCAGGCTGGAAGGCAGTGGCACACTCATGGTCACCGCAGCCTTGACCTGCTGGGCTCAGGCCATCCTTCCGCCCCAGCCTTCCAAGTAGCTGGAACCACAGGCATGTGCCACCATGCCTGGCTAATTTTTTTGATTTATTGTAGAGATGAGGTCTCACTCCATTGCCCAGGCTGGTCTTGAACCCCTAGGCTCAGGCAATCCTCTCTCCTCAGCCTTCCAAAGTGCTGGGATTGCAGGCATGAGCCACTGTGTCCGGTATGTGTGTACTTTTAAAAATGTAGGCCAGGCATGGTGTATCAGCATTTTGAGAGGCCAAGGTGAGAGGATTGCCTGAGCCCAGGGTTTCGAGACCAGTCCGGGCAACTTGGTGAGACCTTGTCTCCACAATAAATCAAAACATAAGCCGGGTGTGGTAACACATACCTGTAGTCCCAGCTACTTGGAAGGCTGAGGCAGAAGGATGACCTGAGTGCAGCAGGTCGAGGCTGTGGTGACCATGAGCGTGCCACTGCCCTGCAGCATGGGTGAGAGAGTGAGACTCCAACTCAATAACAAAAAAAGTAATGAGAGGGGAGGGGGGACACAACATCAGTAAGGTACCTGATCTCAAACCAGGCAAAGTGGGGACCAAAGGGAGGCCCAAACTTTACCTGTATGATGACCACTGTATACCTAATCCTATATTGTACCCCACATCTTTAAAATTAAAAAAATATACAAAATAAATAAATAAAATGTAATGAGTGCTTACAAAGGGCCAGACTATTATTATTTTTATGGTTGGATTTTTTTTTTATTTTTATGAATCAGAGTCTCACTCTGCCACCCAGGCTGGAGTGCAATGGCACGCTCATGACCACCGCAGACTTGACCTGCTGGGCCCAGGCGATCCTCCTGCCTCAGCCTTCCAAGTAGCTGGAACCACAGGCACGCCACCACACCCAGCTAATTTTTTGATTTACTGTTGAGACGAGGTCTGGCCAATTTGTCCAGGTTGGTCTCAAACCCCAGGACTCAGGCAATCCCCTCGCCTCCGCCTCCCAAAGCGCTGGGATGACAGCCGTGAGCCACTGTACCCGGCCTAGCTGGACGTTCTTCCTCTTCTCCCCTCTCCTTCATTTCTTCCTCTCCTCAGCCCCAGTTGCCTGGCATTGATGATACATCCCTGTGATCTCAGGAAAGGCCATCATTGCCAGAGACTGGTTGGCTTCCCTGTAGAGCGGAGTGAGGGTGTGTGGAGGGGGAGTGGGGTGTCTCCAACCTTCTCTGATTCAGGGACCAGGTTCACGGAAGACCGTTTTTCCACGGGAGGGAGGCGGGGGTGGGGGGATCATCAGGGTTAGATGCTGATCCCGAGCGCGCAACCAGGATCTGTCGCATGTGCGGTTCCCAGTAGGGCTCGCGCGCCATGAGAATCTAGTGCCGCCGCCGATCGGATGGCAGACGGAGCTCGGAGCTTGGTTTGTCTATCGCTCACCTCCTGCTGTTCCTCCCGGACCCAAACAGACCACAGAGCAGTACTGGTCCATGCCCGGGGGTTGGGGACCCCTGCTGTAGAGACTTGTAGTATGTTCCATGATGAACCATGGAAGAATCGCAGCCCACAGGGGAGACGCCAGCCTGCTGGCTGTTGAGCACTTGAGACTCAGCTCGTGGGAACGAGGAACTGGAATGTGAATCTTATTTCATTTTAATTCACTTGAATTTAAGCAGCAGCGCAGTTCTGGGGCCAAGACTGCTTTCCAGGAAGTGTAAAAAAATATACCTTCTTAGACAGGGCGTGGTGGCTCATGCCTGTTATCCCTGCACTTTGGGAGGCTGAGGTGGGAGGATCGCTTGAGCCCAGAAATTTGAGACCAGCCTGGCCAATGTAGCAAGACCTCATCTCTGCAAAAAAAAAAAATCAAAAAGTTAGCCGGGTGTAGTGGCATGCTCCTGTAGTCCCAGTTTCTCAGGAGGCTGAGACAGAAGGATTGCCTGAGCTCAGGAGGTCGAGGCTGTGGTGAGTTGTGATCCTGCCACTGCACTCCAGCCTGGGCAACAGAGTGTGAGACTCCAACTCAAAAAAATAATTCAGATTTAAACAAAGTTGACCGGACTCGGTGGCTCAGCCTGTAATTCTGCGCTTTGGGAGGCCAAGGTGAGTGGATTGCCTGAGCCTGCGGGTTCGAGACCCACCTGGGCAGCTCGGCAAGACCTCATCTCTACATTAAATAAAAAAAAATTAGTCGGGTGTGGTAGCGCGCACCTGTAGTTCCAGCTACTTGGAAGGCTGAAGTGGAAGGATCGCCGGAGCCCAGCAGGTCGAGGCTGTGGTAGCCGGGAGTAGCCACTGCACTCCAGTCTGGGTGACAGAGTGAGACTCCAACTCAAAAAAAAAAAAAAAGTACCCTCTTGTTCAAAGGCACAGGCCTTAAGGACTGCTGAGATCGCAGGAGACGCAGGGATAGGTAAGAGAGAGAGAGAAGAAAACATCAGAACAATTTGGCTTGGAAGGCTGAGGCGCAAGGATCGCCTGAGTCCAGCAGGTTGAGGCTGCGGTGGCCGTGAGCATGCCACCACACTCCAGCCTGGGCATGGAGAGTGAGACTCCAATTCAAAAGAAAAAAAAAGGACAGGTCCCCTGATTAAAATATGGGCAGAAGGTCTGAACAGACACTTTATGAGAACACACAAATGGCCACTCTGCATGCAGAAAAAAATGGTGACCATCGTTTGTTATCAGGGAATGGCAATTTGAAACTACAGTGAAATACAACATGCCCACCACAGTGATTAATATTCAAAAGACTGGCTGGGTGTGGTGGTATACACCTGTAGTCCCAGCTAATCAGGAGGCCGAGGTGAGAGGACTGCTTGAGCCCGGGAGATCAAGGCTGTGGAGAGCTGGGATCACGCCACTGCACTCTAGACTGGGTGACAGAGTGAGATCCTGTCTCAACACACACACACACACACACACACACACACACACACACACACACACACACACAAATGCCAAATGACAGCCACGCCCTACGCCCTAATCCCCAGAGCCTGTGTTTACCTGTCCTTTCATGGCAGAAAGCACTTTGCAGAGGGGATTAACTGAAGTATCTTAAGATGGGGAGATGATCCTGGATGATCCGAGGGGACCCTAATTGCCATCCCAAGGCTCCTTGGGAGGAGGAGGTGGGAGGGCCAGGCTCAGAGAAAAAGACATGGAGGCAGAGGCGGAGGCTGGAGTGATGAGGCCGTGAGCCACGGAATGAAGGCGACCTCTAAACACCGCAAAAGGTGTGGAAACAGATCCCCCCTCAGAGCCTCCAGAAGAAACCAGCCCCACTGGCACCATGATGTTAGCCCTGTAAATCCATGTAGACATCTGGTCTCTGGAAATGCAAGATAATACGTCTTACACTTCTAATACAGCCACTTTAGGAAAAGGTCTGGCGTTTTCTTCTATAGCAAACCATCCATTCTATGATCAAGTTCTATTCTTGGGTATTTACCCCTAAATAAATTAAAATGTAAAAATGTACACCCCTGCCATCTCCATGGCTCACGCCTATAATCTCAGGTGTGTCAAATTGGCTGGGTGTGGTGGCGCGCACCTGTGGCTCCAGCTACGTGGAAGGCTGAGGCAGAAGGATCGCCTGAGCCCAGCAGGTCGAGGCTGTGGTGACCCATGATCATGCCACTGCACTCAAAAAACAAAAACAAAAAACCCTCCTGGAGCCATACACTAAAAGAGGGTGAATTTTGCCTCATAGGTATATTTATAGATTACATATGTATATATTACATAAAATGATGCATATATACACATAGTTATACATTTGGATGTAAATCATACTTCAACAAATCTGAGTTTAAAAAAATGATCCCGGCCAGGCGCGGTGGCTCACACCTGTAATCCCAGCATTTTGGGAGGTGGCAGCGGGAGGATCATTTGAGCCGAGGCATTTGAGACCCGCCTGGGCAACCCAGGGAGACCTCGTCTGAACAACAACAAAAAAGATCATGGGGAAGGGTCCAGGTGTTTTTGCAGAGGCCAAGGGACCCTCTTGGGCACCTGTCAGAGGATGGGGATCCCTGTGAAGATGAAGGTGAAGGAGGGGTGGAAGGACATTCCAAGGAGAGGGCCCTGCTGGGCTGGGGTTCCAGTCAGAGGTGACCCCGGTACAGGCGCGATGACCGGGAGCTTGGAACGCAGTGAGCACGCAGGGGAGTGGCAGGGAGGAGGCAGGCGCTGAGTCGAAACCAGATCAGGACGCGAGGCCGGTTTCCATCCGTGTCGCCAGGCTACTATCGTATACAGCCACCATATATTTGTTAATCATACACCTGTCCTATCTGCCCTCCGGGCTGCATTCCACTCAGACGGGCAGACCATCCTGAGGGCCCGAGGGACACCGGCCACCATGCCTGTCTCAGAGGAACCCGAGGTAATCCGATCCTGGTCCCAGCCCTTGAGGAGTTCCCAGCCAGGCAGGGAAGACCGACAGGTGAGTAGACAGCCTCCACACCTGGGGAAGAGGCCAGCATGGAGATGCTGGCTGGGATCCCTAGGGAACAATCAAGGAAGGCTTCCTGAAGGAGGGAGCATTGGGGTGAGGCCTTTCTCAATGCCGTGAGGCCAATCCCAAGAATAACAATGACACTAGGATGATAGTAACAACCACCAACATTTATGGAGTGCTTACAATGAGCCGAACTCACTGCACAGAGCATGGATCATGAATGAATGAATTTAATCTTCCAATAGCTCTTTGTGGTAGATGCTTCTATCATAGTCCCCTTCTGCAGATTAGGGAAATTGAGGCACGGACTTGGTTTCTGTCTCTCAAAGTGTTCCTGCTCTGGGACTGGGTGCGGTGGCTCACACCTGTCATCCTAGCACTTGGGAGGCCAAGGCGAGAGAATCGCTTGAGTTCAGGAGTTTGAGAACAGCCTGGGAAACATAGCAAGACCCTGTCTCTAAAAAAATATATATTAAAAAAAAAAATAGCTGGGCATGGTGGCACGTGCCTGTGGCCCAAGCTACTCAGGAGGCTGAGGCAGGAGGATTGCCTGAGCCCAGGAGGTGGAGGCTGCAGGGAGCCGTGATTGTGCCACTGCACTTCAGCCTGTACAGCGCAGTGAGACCCCGACTCCAAGAAAAAAAACACCTAAAGCAAAACAAGTGTCCCTGCTCTGGTGGGGGAGACAGTCACAGGCGCAGTCTCAATCTGGTGCCATTGTGCTTTGATGGTGGAGGCAGAAGACCCTGGCAGGAGCAGAGGGGAGAGAGGGACTGATTCTGGCTGGGGACGTGGTTTGCGGAAGGCTTCTGAGAAGCGACGGCCTCCTAGGATGAGTCTGTTGTGGGGTGTGGACTTCGGGGCGTGGAGTTGTGTCATGACTCCGTTCTTGTCTCTCTTTCACTGGTCTGTAGCCCTATTTCGCTTTCTTCTTTATTTTTTCCCTTTATTTATTTATTTATTTTAGTTGGGGTCTCACTCTGTTGCCCCGGCTAGAGTGCAGCGGCACCGTCGCCGCTCACTGAAGCCTCGACCACAGCTCAGGCAATCCTCCCACCTCGGCCTCTGGAGTAGCTGGGACTACTGGTGCGCCCACCACGCCTGGCTAATATTTTTTTTTTTTTTTCCTAGAGACAGGAATTCACGACGTTGCCCAGGCTGGTCTCAAACTCCTGAGCTCAAGCGATCTTCCTGCCTCGGCCTCCCAAAGTTTGGGGGTGACAGGCGTGAGCCACCGCACCCCTCTGTGTTTCCTTTTAAGTCTCACTCCTGTTCCTTCCCAGCACTGTAAAAACAAACCCCAACACGTTGAGCATCTGTACATTCTTGGGCATGTAGAGACCCTCGTAGTCTAGGGAGTGTTGTTGTGTGTAATTATGTCTTCTAAACTGACACAAAAAGGAAATGATATCTTTTAAATTGTGCTATAGACCCTGTTTTGTTTCCTACTTTTCCCCCTCAACATTTTGTTGTAAATATATATACAATGTGTGTGTGTTGGAGTCTCAACTCTGTCACCAGGCCGGAGTACAGTGGCACGCTCACCACCACCACAGCCTTGACCTGCTGGGCTCAGGCGATCCTTCCACCTCAGCCTCCCGAGTAGCTGAAACCACAGGCGTGTGACACCACCATGTCAGATACATTTTTTGATTTATTGTAGAGACGAGGTCTCGCCAAGTGGCCCGGGCTGGTCTCGAATCCCTGGGCTCAGGCAGTCCTCTTGCCTCGGTCACCCAAAGTGCTGGGATGACAGGCGTGAGCCACCATGCCCATCAATTTTGTTTTTATTTATTTATTTTAATTTTTTGTTTTTTTTGAGTTGGAGTCTCACTCTGTCGCCCAGACCGGAGTGTCCCGGCCACCGCAGCCTCGACCCGCTGGTCTCCGGCGATCCTTCCGCCCCAGCCTTCCAAGTAGCCGGAATTGCAGGCGCGCACTACCATGCCTGGCTAATTTTTGATTTATTGCAGAGATGAGGTCTCGCTGTCCAGGCGGGTCACAAATTAATTTTGTTTTTTGAGTTGGAGTCTCGCTTTGTCGCCCAGGCTGGAGTGCAGTGGCACACTCCCGGCCACTGCAGCCTCGACCTGCTGGGCTCCAGCAATCCTTCCACCTCAGCCTTCCAAGTAGCTGGAACTACAGGCGCGCGCTACCACACTCAGTTAATTTTTGATTTATTGTAGAGATGAGGTCTCACTATATTGCCCAGGCTGGTCTCGAATCCCTGAGCTCAGGCAAATCCTCTTACTTCCACCTCCCAAAGCTCTGGGATGACAGCTGAGCCACCACAACCAGCCAATTTTTGTTTTTTATAAAACATAATTGCAGAATTATGTTTTATAAAGCATATTTTGCAATTATGTTTCTGACAAAAAAACATACGGTTAGGCCAGGTATGGTAGCTCACACCTGTCATCCCAGCACTTTGGGAGGCTGAGGCAGGAAGATGGTTTGAGGCCAGAAGTTCAAGACCAGCCTGGACAACAATGCAAGACCCCCATCTCTACAAAAACAAACATGATGTTTTTAATAATCTCTCCATATCTCCATGGGAACTCTGACTTATTGCTTCTAGAACGCCATGGAAGAACCCACTCCCTTTTTCTCACCAGCTCCCGCATAACCGACTCCAAGGTAGTCCCACTTCCCCAGGCCCTGGCATCCTGGGACATATCCTTGCGTGTCCCCTGTGCCCGCTCCTTTATGATGCCTCCTTGGAAGCGGGATTGCTGACTCCCAGGATGAATGCACAGTGAATGTCACAAAACTCTGCCCCAGCGTCCGAGGTGCAACCTTTCACCAGGCAGAGAAAGGCGCAGCCGGGAGCAGCCCAGGGTACGAAAGGCCGGGAGAGTCCATGGCGTGTATGTCCCGGGGTCAGGGAATTACGAGTCAACCTCCTGTAGTACAGCCGTGTCATAAATACTTGATGGCTGTGGTTTCTTTTTCATTTTTTTCCTAAAAAGGAAGCTGGTGTTTTGTGGGTGGCAGTTGAATAACAGCTAGTCAAATCTTAACAGCACAGACGTACTCTTTGACCCGGCCATATTGCTACTCATGCACAAGGAAGCAGGAAGAAGGAGGTTTACCATGTCACCACTTACAGATGTGAAAAATCAGAAACCAGCCGGGCTTGGTGGCTCAGCCTGTAATCCCGCGCCTTGGGAGGCCGAGGTGAGTGGATTGCCTGAGCCCGCGGGTTCGAGACCAGCCTGGGCAACTTGGTGAGACCTCATCTCTACAATAAATCAAAAAGTCAGCCGGGCATGGTGGCGCACGCCTGTAGTTCCAGCTACTTGGAAGGCTGAGGTGGAAGGATCGCCGGAGCCCGGCAGGTCCAGGCTGCGGTGGCCGGGAGCGGCCACTGCACTCCGGTCTGGGTGACGGAGTGAGACTCCAACTCAAAAAAAAAGAAAAAGAAAAATGAGAAACCATCAGCCCTGCCAATGGGAGAGGAGATTGTGCCAGAGATTGTGAGGGCACGGAGATGAGTAGGCGAATTTGTTATTCATTTATTTATTTAGTTTCGGGATCTCACTCTGTGGCCCAGGCTGGAGTACAATGGCACACTCACGGCCACCGCAGCCTCGACCTTCTGGGCTCAGGCAATCTTTCTGCCTCAGCCTCCCAAATAGCTGGAACTACAGGTGTGCACCCCCCCATCTGACTAATTTTTAAATTTTTTTGTAGAGACAAGGTCTCGCTATGTTGCCCAGGCTGGTCTCAAACTCCT
>NW_007074838.1:58176-68830 GCF_000164805.1 Carlito syrichta
TTTGAGACCAGCCTGGACAACTTGGCGAGACCTCGTCTCTACAATAAATCAAAAAAGTTAACCAGGTGTGGTGGTGCATGGCTGTAATCCCAGCATTTTGGGAGGTGGAGAAGAGAGGATTGTCTGAACACAGGGATTTGAGACCAACCTGGGCAGCACGGCAAGACCTCGTCTCTACAATAAAATAAATAGCCAGTCCAGTGGTGTGCACCTGTAGTGCCAGCTAGTTGGAAGGCTGAGGCAGAAGGATCACCTGAGTCCAGCAGGTTGAGGCTGCGGTGGCCATGAGTGTGCCACTGCACTCCAGCCTGGGCAACAGAGTGAGACCCCACCTCAAAAAAAAGTAGGAGCACGGAAAGTTCTCCAAGACCTATCGCTAAGTAGAGCAAGTCCCAGTTCCCAATTTAAATATCATCCTAGTTTCCTAAACACAAGAAATCATGGGGAATATTTCTCAGTTATGAATCTATATATGTAAATCAGAAGTTGGCAAGCTTTTTCTGCAAGGCCCCAATGGTAAATATTTTCAGCTTTGAGCATATGGTCTCTGTCGCCATTACGCACTCCTTATAGCATAAAAGCAAACCTGCAAGTGTGGCTCTCCTCCAATACAACTTGATTTGCAGGCCAGGCACAGTGGCTCACGTCTGGAATCCTGGCGCTTTGGGAGGCCGAGGCGGGAGGATTGCTTGAGCCCAGGAGTTCGAGACCAGCCTGGGCAACATAGCAAGTCCCCCATCTCCACAAAAATTAAAAAGAACTAGCCGGGCGTGGTGGTGCACACTTGTGGTCCCAGCTGCTTTGGAAGCTGAGGCAGGAGGATCACCTGAGCCCAGGAGGTTGAGGATGTAGTGAGCTATGATTTCACCACTGCACTCCAGCCTGGGCAACAAAGCAAGAAGACTCTGTCTCTAACAAATAAACAAACCTGTATTCCCAAACACAGGCAGTGGGCTGGATGTGGCCTGTAGCATGCTGTTTGCTGGCCCTGGACATAAATAAATAGTAAAAAGGTTATATAAAATAATTTACCTTCTTATCTGAGTTTTTCCCATTTTGTGAACTTAAAGTTGTTTTAAATCAAAAAGAAAAAAAAATGTTTTAAAAACAGCTCTGGGTCAGGTGTAGAGGCTCATGCCTGTAATCTCAGCACTTTGGGAGGCGGAGGCGAGAGGATTGATTGAGTCCAGGGGTTCGAGACTAGCCTGAGCAACATGGCGTAACTTGCCTCTACAATAAATCAAGAAATCTGTCGAGCATGGTGGTGCATGCCTGTAGTTCCAGCTACCAGGAAGGCTGGGGGGGAAGAATCACCTGAGCCCAGCAGGTCGAGGCTGTGGTGGCCGTGAGCATGCCACTACACTCCAGTCTGGGTGACAGAGTGAGACTCCAATTCGAAAGAAAAAAAAAGCTTTGGTGGCCCCCCACTCTTCCTGATTATAAGGTAACTATGGCCATGTTAGAAAATGCCAGCATCAGCCAGGTGCAGTGGCTCACCCCTGAAATCCCAGCATTGTGGGAGGCTGCAGTGGGAGGATTGTTTTAGCTCAAGAGTTCAAGATCAGCCTGGGCAACATAGCAAGACCTCATCTCTACAAAAATAAAAAAATTTAGCTGGGCGAGGTGGCTCACGCCTATCATTCTAGCACTTTGGGAGGCAGAGGCAAGAGAATTGCCTAAGTCCAGGGATTTGAGACCAGCTTGGGCAACTTAGCAGGACCTCATCTCTACAATAAATCAAACATCTAGCCAGGCGTGGTGGCGCATGCCTGTGGCTGCAGCTACTTGGGAGGCTGAGGTGGAAGGATCGCCAGAGCCCAGCATGTCCAGGCTGCAATGACCGTAAATGTTCCACTGCACTCCAGCCTGGGCAACAGCGTGAGACTTTGACTCAAAAAAGAAAAAAAGAAAAGGATCCTGTCTTTATATCAAAAAAGAAAAAAGAAAAGAAAATGCCAGCATCATGTAAAAGGAATGAGGAAGTGAGAGTTCCCAGCACCCTATGACATGTGAGCTGGAGCAGAATTGCTCGAAGGGTTCATTTCACTCATTCAGCAGACATTTCCTGAGCGCTTACTGTGTGCAAGGAACTGTCTTAGGTGCTGGGGACAGAGCAGTACATGAAACAGTCCCCACCCTCTGTAGGGCTGATATTCTGCTGTCAAAGAGAGACAGAAAATAAATAACACAGTTTGAAGTAAATGTACAATATGTGAGAAGGTTGGCCGGCATGGTGGCTCGCGCCTGTCATCCCAGCACTTTGGGAGGCCGAGGCAGAAAGATCACTTGAACCCGGGAGTTCAAACCTGGGCAACATAACAAGAACTGGTCTCTACGAAAATTCAAAAAATTAACTGGATGTGGTGGTGCACGCCTGCAGTCCCAGCTACTTGGGAGGCTGAGGTGAGAGGATCACCAGAGCCCAAGAGGTAGAGGCTGTGGTGATCCGTGATTGTGCCACTGCAGAGACCCTGACTCAAAAAAAAAGTGAGAAGGTTAAAAGTACCATTGGGAGACAAGAAACAGGAGAGCGAGAGGAGGGGACGAGGGTGCCTGGAGCTGGATGAGGGATTAACCTGTGGCCAGGGAGGTCTCCATTGTGAAGTTGACACTTTTTTTTTTTTGAGTTGGAGCCTCACTCTGGCACCCAGGCTGGAGTGCAGTGGCACGCTCACAACCTCTGCAGCCTCGACCTGCTGAGCTCAGGCGATCCTTCTACCTCAGTCTTCCAAGTAGCTGGAACTACAGGCAGGCGCCACCACACCTGGCTAATGTTTTTTGATTTATTGTCCAGACGAGATCTTGCCAAGTTGCTCAGGCTGCTCTCGAGCCCCTGGTCTCAGGCAATTCTCTCACTTCCGCCTTCCAAAGTGTTGGGATTACAGACATGAACCACCACGCCCGGCCTGAAGGTAGCATTTGAATGAGGGGAGAGCCAGGAAGATGTCTTGGAGGAAGAGCATCCCAGGCAGAGGAAGCAGCATGTGCAACGGCCCTGGCGTGGGAATGTGTCTGTGGCATTTGAGAAACAGCAAGGAGGCTAGTGTGGGTGTTATGGTGTGAGTGGGGGGAGAGAAAGAGAGGTGACATCAAAGAAGGTGCAGAGGGGACCAGACCTTGTAGGGTCCTATAGTCCATGGTGAGGACTTTGCTTTTACTCTGAGTGAGTCAGGAGCCATGGGAGAGCTCCCTCTGAGATGCTGGAGGGACCGGGCTCACTTGTGTTCTAAGAGGACCCCTTGGGTGCCCTGTGGGAACAGACACAGTGAGAAGCAGAAGCAGAAAGGCCAGTGTGGAGGTAGCTGCAATGATCCAGGCAGGTCAGCCCTGAACAAGAGCCTGAAACTGGCTAGTTTGACACCCCTCTCCCATCTCCTGAAGCCTAGAGAGGACACAAGACTTGCCCAAGGTCACACAGAATCTGATCTCAGATTCTGGGAATTTTGAGGGCCAGATGTGATGCCAGAGAGGCAGACCCACCCCTGGCAGACCCTCCACCCAGTCACATACCAGCTCCCAGGTGCCTGAAGCACCTCAAACTTCCCACTCGAACCTGTACACTCCCACAGAGGAGGATCCGGTCAGAGCCATCCTCCTCCCAGCCCTCGGGCTCAGAGACCCTCTTCATTCCTCCCCAAGTACACAGCACACCTCTCTGGAAGCCCTCCCCACCTCAGTCCTGTGCTGGATCAGGATGGACACAGACATGAGCCAGGCTCAGGCCCAGCCCTTAGGGGCTGCCGGTGTGTAAGGTATCAGCAGACAGATCATTACAACCCAGTGTGAGGAGCGTGAGAAAACTGTGGCAGGGTGTGGAACGAGGGTGGGGGAGGCCAGGGAGTCTCGACACACCCTGAGCATAGAGGGGAGCCTTGGGAAGTTGACCTGGAGTTCTCTGGGGTGGAGGGATGGGGAGAAGGAGTGTGTCAGGCAGAGGGCACAGTGTGCAAAGCATGAAAGTCCATCCATCCATCCATTCACTTGTCCATCCATCCATCCCATTGATTCATCCGTCCACCTACTCATCCGTTTGCCCACTCATCCATTTAGGTAGCCATCCGTCCATCCCATCCATCCATCCATCCATCCATCCATCCATCCATCCATCCATCCATCCATCCATCCATCCATCCATCCCACTGATCCATCCACCCATCTGTATGTTTATCTGCTCATCCAGGTATGCATGAATCGACTCTTCCCTCCATCTGCCCCCTTATCTGTTTGCTTGTCATGTACACCCTTCATCCCTCCATTCACAGTCCATCATTTCAAACGGTCCCTGTCCTTTCACTTATCCATGTACTCACCTGCTCATCAGCTGCACGTCCATCCATTCACTTATTTATCCAGTATCAGCCATCATCCATTCCTTCCCAGCATCACCTCCTCAGACAGCACCCCTGGTCCCTTTGCCCTCCTTGGTATTGTCTTCACAGTACTCACCCGGACTTGCCGCTGTGCTCTGTGATTATATGTTACTTGCTCAGTGTCTGCGACTACCACCGGAACACGATCATTCATTCGTCAAATTTTTGTTGAACGTCGACCGCGTGCCAGGCTCTGTGGTAGGCACTGGGGACACAACAGGGGCAGGGCAGACAAAAACCGCCACCTGCATGGGGCTGATATTCTAGTGGGGACATCAGACAATAAACAAGGAGGGTAATAAGTAAATTATCGGCAGGTTGAAGGATGAGGATGAGGATGAGGAGTGCTGTGGTAAAAGAAAGCAAGGAGCTGAGTGAGGGGTGTTTGGGGGCCCAGGGAAACAGGTGCTCAGGGAAGGCCTCTCTGTGGAGGTGGTAGCTGAGCAAGAACTGGAAGGAGATGAGGAGGCCAAGATGGCCCAAGATCTAGGGGAAGAGCATTCCAGATGGAGGGAGTGGCATGTGCAAAGACCCTGAGGCAAGACTGAACCTAGTGTTTTGAGGGTCATGGAGGAAGCCGGTGTGACTGGAATGAAGTGGGGGGGCAGAGAGGGGACAAAAGGGACGAATGGAGCAGGGCCTTGTGGGTGAAGACTTTGCTTTAACCCTGCTAAACCCTGTGTGACCAGAGCCAGAGGATGATTCTGGGAAGGAGAGAAACAGGAACTGACTTAGGAGGGAACTAGTTCCCTTTGCTGTCGTGGAAGGAAGAGACGAATATCTGAGATTTGTGAGCGCCGAGATCATGTCTTTGCAACCACCTCCCCACTCCCCCACCCGCAGTGTCTAAAACAGGGGTCTGCAAACTACAATCCATGGGCCGAATTCTCCCTGTATACATAAAGTTTTTTTTTTTTTGAGTTGGAGTCTCACTGTCACCCAGACTGGAGTGCAGTGGCTGATCCCGGCCACCGCAGCCTCGACCTGCTGGTCTCTGGCGATCCTTCCACCTCAGTCTTCCAAGTAGCTGGAACTACAGACGCGCGCTACCACGCCCAGCTCGTTTTGATTTATTGTAGAGATGAGGTCTCGCCAAGTTGCCCAGGCGGGTCTCGAACCCGCAGGCTCAGGTAATTCACTCACCTCAACCTTCCAAAGTGCTGGGATTACAGGCTGAGCCACTGAGTCCGGCTTACCTAAAGTTTTATTGGAACACGACCTCACCCATCATTTGCATTTTGTCTCTGTCGCTTTCGGATACAAGAGGAGCAAGGAACTTTCAGAACCAAGACCTTCTGGCCCGCAAGGCTGGACATATTTATTCCCTGGATTTTTACACAAAAAGTTTGCTGACCCCTGTTCTGGGGGGTCTGAGTGCCAATGTCTGGTACATAGTAGGTACCCAATAAATGTTTGTTGCAGAACTGAGCCTGTCACTCATCTGTGACCCACACAAGGCCACCAGCTTGCCCTTGTCTCAGAGCCAGTTCCAGCTCTGAGTCACATGTAGCAAAACAACAGCCCGGCGACCAAAAATAAAATACTGGAGCCATTCAGGTCTCCACCACAGGCAGGACAGAAAGCAGGACCCACAGCAAAGCCTAGCACCCTCTTCCTCCCTCTTTTTCTCTTTAAGACTCATGGAAGGTGTCCCCTAATTTTTTTTCTCAATCAAAAAATTTCCTCAGCTGGATGCAGTGGCTCATACCTATGATCCCAGCACTTTAGGAGGCCAAGGCAGGAAGATTGCTTGAGCCCGGAGTTTGAGACCAGACTGGGCAGCACAGTGAGACCTCATCTCTACAAAAAATTTTTTAAAAACTTAGCTGAGCATGGTGATGCATGTGCCTGTAGTCCCAGCTACTTCAGAGCCTAAGGAGGAAAGATGAGGCTGCGGTGAGCCATGATTGTGCCATGGCACTCCAGCTTGGGTGGCAGAGTGAGACTCTAACTCAAAAAAAAAAACCTCCCGGATTCTCTTCCCCAACCCGGTTCCGTTCCTGGGTTTCCTGTCTCGTTCCCCCTTCAGCTCCCTCTTTTTATTTGCTTGTATCAACTTAGCTCATTACTGGTGTTTTTTCCGGACCTGTGCAGCCCATTGCTCAGACTCTGCTTAACAAGGTCATGCCTGGGAGCTGTGCCAGCTGGTGGGAACCCATCTCTCCGGAAACTCGGAACATTCCCCCATTCCCACGTCTGTTCCCCTGGCACACACCCGTCCCGGTGTTCCATTCAGCCTCGTGGGCTGGGTTCCCCCTCGACTAGTCTGTCCTGCGCCTTTGGGACCCCCAGAAGGATCAGACCTAGCCTCGACAGCCAGGGGTTCACAGTATAATGGGGACCATCCCAGTGCCTGGAGCAGGGAGAGACTGGTCGGGGGAGAGCTTGGCGCCCGAGGGAATGAATCTGGGCCTTTACCCTGAGGGCCTACTCTGGCAGGCTTGGATAGAGGATGGAGGCGGTGGAGGGCCTCCGTTGGATCTGGTTTTCTGGGCCTCAGCCTCTCCCCGCGGGCTTCGTGTAGTGATCTGTCATCCACCCTCTGGAGCCTGGTTATGTGGGTTCAAATGCAGGCTCTGCCACTTTTTTTTTTTTCAGTTGGAGTCTCACTCCGTCGCCCAGACTGGAGTGCAGTGGCCACTCCCGGCCACCGCAGCCTCGACCTGCTGGGCTCCGGTGACCCTTCCACCTCAGCCTTCCGAGTAGCCGGAATTACAGGCACGCGCTACCACGCCCGGCTGATTTTTTTTATTTATTGTAGAGATGAGGTCTCGCTGCCCAGGCGGGTCTCGAACCCGCGGGCTCAGGCAATTCACTCACCTCAGCCTCCCAAGGTGCAGGATTACAGGCTGAGCCACCAAGCCCAGCGGCTCTGCCACTTTTTAACGATGCAGTCTCGGGCGACTGTGCCTCAGTGTCCTCATCTGTAAAATGGATGTATTAGCTCTTGCTACTTAGAATTATTAGGAAGAGTATGGGATTTAACACATATACAGAGTTTAGAACTGTGCCTGGCACACAGTAAACACTCAATAAATATCAGCAACTAGTAATGTGCTTAGTACAAGCATCTAGCTCATAGAATGCCCTCAGCAAAAGGAATGATCATTATTTTTGTTGTTGTTTTGTTTTGTTTTGTTTTGTTTTGTCAGAGTCTCACTCTGTCGTCCAGGCTGGAGTGCAGTGGCACACTCACAGTCTCTGCAGCTTCGACCTGCTGGGCTCAGGTGATCCTTCTGCCTCAACCTTCGAAGTAGCTGGAACTACAGACATGTGCCACCATGCCCAGCTAATTTTTCTTGATTTTTTTGTGAAGATGAGGTCTCACCAAGTTGCCCAGGCTGGTCTCAAACCCATGGGCTCAGGCAATCCTCTCACCTAAGCATCCCAAAGTGCTGGGATTTTAGGCATGAGTCACTGCACCCGGCCAGGAATGATCATTATTATCAATCAGGGTGTCATCAGTTACTCCACAGATTGAGCAGGGTTAATGACATCTCCAGTTGCAGTTGCCAGGCAGATTTAGACCCTTGGTGGCAGTGATGATATCACTAGTCACCAGGTAGATTTAGCCCTGAGTGGGGTTGATGACATCACCAGTTACCAGGCAGATTATGGTTAGCCTGTGGGTACCAGAGCCTTCTTCTGTGTGAAATTCGGTCATGTCGCAGTCCACACTCTTCCCTGGTGCCCTCGAGCATGGGATTTTCCTGTCTCTGAGCCTCAGTTTTCTATCCACCAGACAAGGATAATGAAAATACAGCCATACGAAGGGCACGATGTCCAGCACACAGTCGGCACTCAATAAACACAGCTCACATCATCCTCACAGCAGGGTGCAGCCATAGAAAACATGCCAGCCAGAGTGACAGGAGCCCTATGCTCTGTCTCAGTTAAGAGTACAGATTCAGGGGTCTGACCCAGAGGAGCTCCTGGCAGGCTGCTTACCTGTAAGTGAGGCCTTGACAGTGCCAGTCTCACAGGGCTGGCAAGAGGGTATGTTGAGTGCACAATTCGGCCTCAACAACATGAGCTGTATTATCACTACTTGTATTCTCAGGAAGTCCTTCCCTCCCTGGGATTCAGTTTCCTCATCTGCAAAGTGGAAGGTGGCTATGGCGGTCTCAAAGGCATGGCAATCTCGATATTTCATGGCCAGAGAGGTAGGTCTGTGAATCACCTTCTCTATTGCTGAGCAGACGCATTAGAAGTTGGGTGCCCAGCGGGCGAGGCTACGGTGGCCGGGAGCGGCCACTGCACTCCAGTCTGGGTGACCGAGTGAGACTTCAACTCAAAAAAAAAAAAAAAAAAGAAGTTGGGTGCTTGAACCTGTCTGTCCTCACAGACAACCCCAGTTCCCGCCTTGCCCCTGCCTCCCCACCTCTTACCTCCCAGCTTTTCTCTTGCTCTATCTCTGGCTTCTTTTCCTGTTCTAGACTTTCTATGCCTGTCATTTCTCTCTTGCATGCTGTTGGTAGGACAGTAAATAACAACAGCTGTGACAAACAGTATTTGCTTATTTAGCCTTTTTACCAGTGCTGGGACTGTACTAAGAACTTTCTATGTGCTAATCCGTTTAATCCACACAATACAAGGACTTTATTTATGTAAATACCATGCATGTATTTATTTATTTATTTATTTGAGTCAGAGTCTCACTCTGTAGCCCAGTCTGGATCACAGTGGCACACTCACGGTCACCACAGCCTTCATCTGCTGGGCTCAGGTGATCCTTCCGCCTCAGCCTTCCAAGTAGCTAGAACCACAGATGCACGCCCCCACATCCAGCTAATTTTTAAGTTTATTGTAGAGACGAGGTCTCACCATGTTGCTTGGGCAGGTCTCGAATCCCTGAGCTCAGGAATTCTCTCTGAATTCTCACCTCTGCCTCCCAAAGTGCTGGGATTACAGGTGTGAGCCACTGCATCTGGCTTTGACATACATTTATTAAGTACCTGCTGGGTTCCAGGCCCTGGAGATTCAGCACTGAACAAAACAAAGATCCTTATCCTCCTCAGACTTAAATTCTAGTGGGGAGTCAGATGATAAATGGATAAATAAATTAACAAACATGCCCAGTGCTATGAGAAAAGACAAAGCAGAGTCAAGGGGGAAGCGAGTGGAACTGTTTTATATAGGATGGCCGGGACAGGCCTCTCAGAAAAGGTGACATTGCAGCAGGATTAATGATGTCAGAGGGAGGTGGTCATGCAAGACCTGGAGGAAGAGCTTTCCTGGTAGAAGGAACAGAGAACGCAAAGGCCTTAGAGCTGGACCATGCCTGGGGAGTGTTTGAGAAATCGAGAAACAACCAGAAGGCCAGTGTGGCTGGAGCAGAATAAAGGGGAAGAGTGCGGGGTGAGATCAGAGACAGCAAAAGTGGCCACATCATTTAGGGCCTTGTGGGTGAGGAGTTGGCTTTTACTGAGTAACATGGGAGCCATGGAAGGTTCTGAACAGAGGAAGGGCTCGGTCTGAACAGAGTGTGACAGGATCCCATGAGCAGTAGACTGGAGAGAAGGCGAAGGTGGAGGCAGACCACCGCTCTCATTTCACAGAAATAAGTGGAACCCCCTAGAAGTGGCCCAAACCCACACAGCTGCTGAGCAGCAGAGCCAGGCCGGTAGGCCACCTCGGGTTCAGGGGAGTCTTTCCTTTGTGATCTTGGGAAGTCTCTTGCATCTCCTGTGCCTCAGTCTTCCCATCTGTACATGGGGAATCCCCCGTCCCCCACCCCCACTCCCCTGCCGTTTGGGCATAGCGTGGCAGTTAAAGGCCAAGTTCTGGAATCTGATCTGGCAGGAGCCTTTGCTCTGCCACCTGCCAGCTCTATGACTTTCGGCAATTAACACTCTGTCTCTAAGCTTTGGTTTACCTCATCTGGATGATGAAGATCTTAATGGCACCAGTTTCAAGGGATTCGTTGTGAGGATTCAATGAGATCATGCAGGTAACGTGCTTAGCACCGTTCCTGGCATACACCGGGCGCTCAATAAGTGCTCATTGTTATTCTGATGGCATCACCGCCCACACCTCCCTGGGGGGTGAGCGGCTGGGAGAGTGCCTGGTACGTGGTCGACGTCCGACAAAAGTGAATTCTCTCTCCTGTCTCTCCTGCCCGCCGGCTCCCGGGGGACCCAGGCATTCCGGCCTCCAGCTTCCCCCGGGCCCCCCCACGCCGGCCCTCACAAAGGCCCTCATTCATGCTTTGCGCACAAAGCGGCCCATTCACCCCGGCCCCCTGGGCCTCCCGCCCCCGGCCGCCCCCCGCGCCTCGCCATTGG
>NW_007074838.1:69376-70661 GCF_000164805.1 Carlito syrichta
TCTGCACGCCCCCATCTCAAGCTCCTACTGTGTACGAGGCCGGGTCGGGGTCCTCCGTGGCAGCCCTAGGCCTGTTCCGCGGAAAGGGAAACTGAGGCTGCCTTTGGAAACTCGGGCGCTCTAATACCTGAGTCATCGCCTTCAGTCCCCCGCCCCCAGGAGGACAGCGTCTCCGTTTTCACGTGTGAAAATTGCGGACCAGAGAGAGGCCGTGACTGGCAGAGGCAGAGGGGCGGGGGGAGTCGTGTTTGAGCACCTGCGATGCGCTTGGGCACTTTTATTTTCATAGCTAAGTCATCTCTCGTTATCCTATTTACTCGAGGGGGGTCCTGCTGTACTCATTTTACAGAGAGGAAGACACTGAGACTGGACAGAATTGGTGACGGCAGGGGGACCGGGTGGAGAGTGACACTTCGGAGACCTACTGTGTGCGGGGTCCTTTCACCCATAATCCCATCGTGGTCCCCTGAGGCAGGCGGTGTCCCCGTGGCGTAACTGGGGAGGCAGGCTCGCAGTGCCACTCCCTGGGACGGGGACACTGACGTCGCTGAGGACCTACTACGAGTTCTGTCCCACACTCCCTCCTTTAGAGCGGCAGAACACGGTCTGGGCTCGAATCCCAGCTCTCCCTCTTACTGACTGTGTGACCTTGAGCGCCGTTGCCTCGCCTCTCCGTGCCTCAGTTTCCCCACCAGAGAAATGGAGATGCTGGCGATCGTCCCCGTGCCACTGGCTGTCGAGATCCTTCTGTGATCTCGAAGAGCTGTTCTAAGCGGAGAGAAATACCCTGCACGTCGTAGGTCCTCTCATCACTATTCGGTCTCCGTGTCACTCGAGGAGAGACCGAAACCCAGGAGGCCAGAATCACATCTAGTCGTCTTTGGTGCTCTGTGGATTGTGTTGCTGCGTTTCCAGGGTTGGGGAAACTGAGGCTCAGAGGGATTCAGTGATGAAGCACTGAGCTGGGAACGTGCTCCGTGTCGCCTTGTCAGTTTCATTGGCCGCAATTCCCAGCGAGGAAAGCTGAGGCCCAGAAAGCTTGCGCGGGATTCGAACCCGGGAGTCCCCAGCCCTCTCCGCGGCGGGCCCCGCCCTTTGCCCGCCAGTCGGAGGCGGAGTCCCTGGCGCCGCCGCCCACCTGGCAACAGGCTGGCCCCCGCCTCCCCTCACCCCCCTGTCAAAGGCCCAGAGGCGCCCGGCCCCGCCCCCTTCCCCAGCCGGACAGGTGCTGGTGACGTCAGAGCCGGGCTCCCGCCCCGTGACGCCACGCGGCCCCGCCCCGCGC
>NW_007074838.1:70681-72219 GCF_000164805.1 Carlito syrichta
TCTCCGCGCTCCGACCGGCGCCCCCAGGTAGCCCCGAGGGTCCGCGGCTTGAGGGGGCGGCGACCCAGGGGCATGGGTCCAGGGGCACGGGGCGTTGGGCGCTCGGACTCCTGGATCCGGCGGGGGGGTGGTTGAGGACCCGGGTATCCCAGGTCGGACGGAGTAAGGACTTCGCTGCGAGCCCGGACTCCTGGGTCATGGAGGGAAGGACTGGGGCCGGCACTCTGGGTCTGAGGGAGGAGGGGCTGAGGGCCTGGACTTCTGGGTCTGAGGGAGGAGGGGCTGGGGCCTGGACTCCTGGGTCTGAGGGAGGGGGCTGGGGGTCTGGACTCCCATGTCTCAGGGAAGGGCCTGGGGACGTGGACTCCGGGTCTGAGGAAGGAGGGACTGGGCCTGGACTCCTGGGTCTGAAGGAGGGGGTTGGGGATCTGGACTCCTGTGTCCCATTGAGGGGGCTGGGGACCTGGACTCCTGGTCTGAGGGAGGGGACTGGGTGTCTGGACTCCTGGGTGTGAGGAAGGGAGAGGCTAGGGACCTGGACTCCTGGGTCTGAGGGTCTGAAGGAGGAGGGGCTGGGGGCCTGGACTCCTGGGTCTGAGGGAGGGGTCTGGGGGCCTGGACTCCCGTGTCCCATTGAGGGGGCTGGGGACCTAGACTCCGGGTTTGAGGGGGGAGTGGCTGGGGCCTGGACTCCAGGTCTGAGGGAGGGGGCTGGGGTTCTGGACTCCTGGGTGTGAGGAAGGGAGGGGCTAGGGACCTGGACTCCTGGGTCTGAGGGTCTGAGGGAGGGGGCTGGACTCCTGTTTCTCATCAAGGGGGCTGGCGACCTGGACTCGAGTCTGAGGGAGGAGGGGCTGGGGCCTAGACTCCAAGGTCTGGGGGAGGAAGGACTGGGAGCCCGGACTCCTGAGTGTGAGGAAGGAGAGGCTAGGGACCTGGACTCCTGGGCGTGAGGGAGGAGGAGCTGGGGCTCGGACTCCCGGGTCCTGCACTGAGCTAAGATCAGCAGGCTGGATGCCAAGGGCCCCAGCCTCTGCCCCAGGGCGGATCCCTGGCTCCTTTTCCTTTCCAAGCCCAGCAGTCTCGGCCCCTCCCAGGGCAGGTACTTTTACCTGTCCAGGTGACAGTAATGAGCTCTGGCAGCGTGATCCTTTCCTGCTGGCTGAGGGAGGGCGGGGTGGCTGGAGGAGCTCAGCCGTTGGGAGCCAAGGCCTGCAGGCCCAGCCTCGCCCAGCTCAGCCCCTCTGGGCTGGGGTCCATCCTGAGATCCCTCATCATCACCCACATCCTCTAGCCGGGCTGCCGTGAGGTGAGGGTGCCTGCACTTGGGAATCTCAAGGAGGTGGGGCTTCAGACTCCGGGAAGCCGGAAGACTGGGAGGCTGGGAGCCCAGATTCTGAAGCCTGGGGAAGGAGGAGGCTGGAGGCCCAGACTCTTGGCTCCAGGCAGGGAGGCAAGGGCTGGGTGATGGCAAAAACTCCCAGACCCTTCCTGGTCAAAGGTCACAGGGCTGGAGAGGAAGTGGGTGGGGTGGGGAG
>NW_007074838.1:72239-74740 GCF_000164805.1 Carlito syrichta
GTGGGGGTAAAATCCAGGGATGGAGCTTGACCCTGGGGGAGGTCAAGGCCACACCGGAGGCCGGGGTGTGCCTTGACGACTTGGGGACCCCTGGCATGGAGAAATGCCATGCTGTTTTTAGAGTGCAGGGGTCTCACATGGAGGCCTGGATGCAGGAACCATGGGGGCTGGGGATATGGGAGGGGGGCCGGGAGGCATTGGGACCTGTGAGTGGGAGCTGGGGTTGGGCGGACTTCTGGGGTGTGTTGGAGGAGGGGGTGCAGGTGCTCCAGTCTAGGTGGGTGGAGGTGAAGCCCTGGGGTGGGGGAGACAGAGATCACCTGGTGTCTCCGGGACAGGTGTGGTGGTGCGGTAATAAGGTCAGTCCAGGCAGGGGCAGACTTCTTTGGCGGGAGCAATTTGGACAGGAGGATATTTTTCCTGACCGATGCTTGGGCTGCCTTGGAATTGACGGGTGGCCGCTGCTGGAGGGCAGGTAGGGGCCCAGCCCCTGGGGGCTCACCCGGGAGCCCCAGAGGGCTCACCCGTGGGTCCCCAGATCCACTTGGGCAGATCCTCGTATTTGAAAGTCCTCAAAGCCTGTTGAGTAAATGGAGGAGTGGGTGAGTTGGGCAGTCTCCACATTTTACGAAGGAAGGAACCATTCACTGAAGCCCTGAGATTCGACTCTGTTCTGCAGGCGAGAGGTAGGCGTCCCATGGACGATCACTACCCACCCTGGTCTCACATCTCAGAGGAAAAGCAAGGAGCATTCCCTCTTCCCCATTTTTTGAGTCGTGGTCTCACTCTGTTACCTGGGTTGGAGTGCAGTGGCACAATCACAGCTCACCACAGCCGCGACCTCTTGGGCTCAGGTGATCCTTCTACCTCAACCTCCCAAGTAATGGGGACTACAGGTGTGCGCCACTGGGCCCAGGTAATTTTGAGTGTGTGTGTGTTGGAGTCTCACTCTTGTTGCAGCCTCCGCCTGCTGGGCTTAGGTGATCCTTCTGCCTCAGCCTTCCAAGGAGCTGGAGCTACAGATGCATGCCACCATGCCCAGATAATTTTTTGTCATTTATTGTAGAGACAAGGTCTCACCGTGTTGCCCAGGCTGGTATCAAACTCCCGGGCTCAGGCAATCCTCTCACCTTGGCCTCCCGAAGTGCTGGAATTACAGCCCAGCTAATTTTTTTTTAATTGGAGTCTCACTCTGTCGCCCAGACTGGAGTGCAGTGGCCACTCCCGGCCACCGCAGCCTCAACCTGCTGGGCTCTGGCGATCCTTCTGCCTCAGCCTTCCAAGTAACTGGAATTACAGGTGTGCGCTACCACGCCCGGCTAATTTTTTGATTTATTGTAGAGTTGAGGTCTCGCCAAGTTGTCCAGGCAGATCTCGAACCCGTGGGCTCAGGCAATCCACTCACCTCAGCCTCCCAAAGTGCGGGATTACAGGCTGAGCTACCGAACCCAGCTCAGCTAATTTTTTAAAAGTGTTTTTGTGGAGACGAGGTCTCACTATGTTTCCCAGGCTGGTCTCGAACTCCTGGGCTCAAGCAATCCTCCCGCCTTGGCCTCCTGCAGTGCTGGGATTACAGGCATGAGCCACTGTGCCTGGCCTGGCATACCCTCTCTTACCTCCCCTTCCACCTTCTCCCCCTCGATCACCTGACTTCAGCCACACTGGGCACCTCACCGTGCCGTAGACACACAGGCACCTTCCTGCCTTAGGGCCTTGGCACTGATCTCCTAACATCCCCTGGCTGGTTCCCTGCATCTCCCATGAGTCTTTATTTAAGCCACACCCGAGAGGCCTTCCCTGGCCTAATGAAAATGTCAGTACCCTCAACCTGACATCCCCTGTCTCCAGTTTTATTTCTCCCCCTGGCATTTATCACCGTGTAACATAGTATATAATTTACTTCTTTATCTTTTTATCTGTCTCCTGGGATTAGAGCAGCTCAGTCTGATAGAAATAGAATACAAGCCAGATGTGTAATTTACAAGTTTCCAGTGGCCACATTTAATTTAAAAAATAAAAATAAACAGGTGACATTAGTGCTAGTGATGTATTTTATTTAATCCAACATATCTAAAATATTATCATTTCAACATGTCATCGTATGTGAAAAATATCAAGGCCGGGCATGGCGGCTCGCTCCTGTAATCCCAGTACTTTGGGAGGTTGGAGGCAAGAAGAATTGCCTGAGCTCAGGAGGTCAAGGCTGCGGTATCTGTGATTGTGCCACTGCACATGGCCTGAGCGACAGAGTAAGACTCTGACTCAAAAATAAAAGAGAGAGAAAAAGATCCATGAGCTATCTTTTTGCGGTACCATCTTTGAAATTTGGTGTCTATCTTACACTTAGTGCCCACTTAGCCACTTAGTGACTGTGTTTCAAATGCCCAGTAGCTTCATGATGCTATTTATTTATTTATTTATTTTTTGAGTTGGAGTCTTATCTGTCGCCCAGACTGGAGTGCAGTGGCTGCTCCCGGCCACCGCAGCCTCGACCTGCTGGG
>NW_007074838.1:75439-76027 GCF_000164805.1 Carlito syrichta
GGGGGGGGGGGGGGGGGGGGGGGGGGGGGGGGGAACGACACACAGCATCCATAAGGATAACTGATCTCAAACAAGGCAAAGTGGGGACCAAAGGGAGGCCCAAAATTTACCTGTCCGATGTCCACTTGTAAACCTAATCCTGAATTGTACCCATATCTTTAAAATAAATAAACAAAAGAGAAAGAAACTGCTTAGAAGGAAGGAAGGAAGGAGCGGGCTTATGGAATCGCAGATGCTTTTCCGGCTTGTTCCCTGCTGTGTCGTCAGTGCCCATACCTGTACCAGGTCCGCACCTGGCCTGCTGAGTCCTTGGATGAATGGGCAGCCAGGTGAACGAACGCAGCCAGTCTGGTCGACCCATCCTGCAGAAGTACAAGAAGACGCCCAGAGGGAGGCAGAGGGACCAACTGGGAGGGGTCTGGGGAGGGACTGGTCCCGCGGGGAGGGGAGGGAGCCGCACCCGACCCCACCCTCCCTCTCGCCCCTGCAGGCCATGGCGGCGGTGACCATGTCGGTGCCCGGGCGCAAGGCGCCCCCCAGGCCGGGCCCGGTTCCCGAGGCGGCCCAGCCGTTCCTGTTCGCACCCCG
>NW_007074838.1:76471-87945 GCF_000164805.1 Carlito syrichta
CGGGACCAGATCCAGCGCATGAACCCGCCCAAGTTCAGCAAGGCCGAGGACATGGCCGAGCTGACCTGCCTCAACGAGGCCTCCGTCCTGCACAACCTCCGCGAGCGCTACTATTCGGGCCTCATCTACGTGAGTGGCCGCCGCCCGCGGGAGGGGCTGGTCCCGGTGGGGAGCGGCGGGCCAGGACCCCCACCCGAATTAACGTGGGGCTATTTCTAATCCCTTTTTTTTTGAGTTGGGGTGGCCCGGCTGATTTTCCTTATTGTTTGCATTAACGGGTCTCGCTATGTTGCCCAGGCTGGTCTCCAACTCCTGGCCTCAGGCGATCCTCCCACCCTGACCTCCCAAAGTGCTGGGATTCTAGGGGTGAACCACCATACCCAACATATTTCTATTCTTTATCCTGTGTCCTGTGACTATGCCTACAATTGTTGCCAAATTATAAGTCAATGGGTTACCAGGATGCCTCAGGCCCCATTGGGGTTATCACATAATATATAAATAATATTATTTTCCTTAAGTTAAAAAAAAAAATACCTGGCCAGGCTCAGCCTGTAATCCCAGTACTTTGGGAGGCTGAGGCGAGTGGATTGCCTGAGTCCATGGGTTTGAGACCAGCCCAGGCAACTTGGTAAGACTTCGGCCCTACAGTAAATAAAAAACTAACTGGGCATGGTAACACGCACCTATAGTTCCAGGTACTTGGAAGGCTGAGACAGAATGATCGCTGGAGCCCAACAGGTCGACACTAGGGTGACTTATGACTGTGCCACGGCACTCCAGCTTGGGTGACAGAGTGAGACTCCAACTCAGTCAATCAATAAATATAAAATAAAATAAAATAAAATTCCAGTTTCTGGCCAGGCATGGTGGCTCACATCTGTAATCCCAACACTTTGGGAGGTCGAGGCAGGAAGATCACTTGAGGTCAGGGGTCAGGAGTTCAAGACTAGCCTGGGCAACAGAGTGAGAACATCATCTCAACAAAAAAAAAAAAAAAAAAAATTAGCCAGATGTGATGCACACCTGTAGTCCCAGCTACTCAGGAGGCTGAGGTGGAAGGATTACCTGAGCCCAGGAGGTCGAGGCTGCAGTGGTCATGATTGTGCCACTGCAATGTAGCCTGGGTGACAGAGTGAGACCTTGACTCAAAAAAGATTTCAGTTTCTCAAATATAATTCATCCCAAGGGTTTTAAGAAAGGCATGTGGACCTGGAACAATAATTAATAAGAACCACTGGGTATAGAAAATGATGCACTAGACTGTGAGCTAAATGCCTACATATTAATTCATTTAATCTCACCTTAGGCAAGGTAGTGTCAATTATTATCCCCATCTTACATCAGAGGCAACTGAGCCCAGAGAGAGTTGATAAAAATGAAAATGCACACTTATCACACATTTACTAAGCACTCTTCTTAACATTACCTCCCTAAGTTTTCACAATCATAAAGCATTTGGCCTCATTTTACTGGTAAAACAATTGAGGCACAGAGAGGTCAGGTTCCTTGATCATACAGTTAAACCAGGCATGGTGATTCATACCTGTAATCCCAGTCCTTTGGGAGGCTGAGGTAGGAAGATCGCTTGAGGCCTGGAGTTCAAGACCAGCCTGGACAACATAGACCCTATCTCTAAAAAAAAAAAAAATTAGGCTGACATGCTGAAACACGCCTGTAGTCCCAGCTACTTGGGAGGCTGAGGCGGAAGAATCACCTGAGCCCAGGAAGTCAAGGCTTTGGTGAACCGTGATCACACCACTGTACTCTAGCCTGGGCAACAGAGTGAGGCCTAAACTAAAAAAAAAAAAAAAAAATTCAATTTCTCAATTATTATTCATCTCAAGGGTTTTGAGAAAAAAGAATGTGAACCTGGGACAATAATTAATAAGAATCACTGGGTATAGAAAACTAGACTGTGAGCTAAATGCCTACATATTAATTCATTTAATCTTACCTTAGGCAAGGTAGTGTCAATTATTATCCCCATCTTACATCAGAGGCAACTGAGCCCAGAGAGAGTTTATAGCAATGAAAATGCGCATTTACTAAGTACTCTTCCCAGCATTGCCTCCATAAGTTTTCACAGTTATAAAGCATTTGGCCGCATTTTACAGGTAAAACAATTGAGACACAGAGAGGTCAAGTTCCTTGATTAAGGTCATACAGTTAAGCCAGCCATGGTGGTTCATGCCTGTAATCCCAGCACTTTAGGAGGCCAAGGTGAAAGGATTGCCTGAGGCCAGGAGTTCGAGACCAGCCTGGGCAACTTGGCAAGACCTTGCCTCTACAATAAATCAGAAAATTAGCCAGGTGTGGTGGTATGTGCCTGTAGTTCCGGCTGCTTGGGAGGCTGAGGTGGAAGGATCACCTGAACCCAGCAGGTCGAGGCTGCAGTGGCCATGAGCGTGCCATTGCCATCCGGCCTGGGTGACAGAGTGAGACTCTGACTCAGAAAAAAAAAGGTCATGAGTTAGCCCTGGCAGACCCAGGGAGTCTGGCCCCAGGCTTTCCCACTTTGCTGTGGTGCCTCTTAAGATTGAAGGTGGGATTGATGATAGTGAGGTTGACTATGGTGGTCTCCCTGCCTCCGTGCTAAGCATTTGTTATCTGTCACATTATATAATCTCTACAGCAAATGATGGGACAGGGCAGTGACTTTTAACCTCGGCTTCATGTTAGATTCATCTGGGGAATTTTAAGAAAATACCAATGCCTGAACCCCACCCTAGACCTTTAAGTCAAGCTCTCTGGGAGGTGGAACACAGACACTGGTATTCTTAAGAAGCTTCCAGGGCGGTTCTAATGAGCAGCCAAGGGGCTAGTAATTCCATTTAACAGAAGAGCAAATAGGATTAGAGAGACTGACACGGAATGTGGACAACAATAATGAAAAATAATAAAGAGTGGCTGGCAAATATTTATTGAGCACTCATGAGGTGCTGAGCACCATTCTAAGTGCTGCGTGTGAGTTATCAGCTAACCGCTGGGCCAGGGACTGTTGGTGTTGCCTGACATTCAGGAATGTTAAGTGATCTGGGCCCAGGCCACCCAGCCGTGAAAGAGTCATGCCAGGATTTGAACCCAGGCAACTGACCCCATGTTCCAAACTCCATCTTGAACTGGTGGGGTCTCAGAGACTTGCCCTAACATCCTCCACCCTGTGGAGGGTCACAGACACAAGATGAGAATGTTTTTGGAGACTGAGGCTCTGAGAGGGACGGTAGCTGACCTAGGGCCACTCAGCGTGTGGTAGAAACTGGGATTTGAGTCAAGGGCTGTCTGGCTGTGGGTGGGACGGGCACATTCTCCAGGCTGTACCGGCCCCTTCCTCACACACCTTCACAAGCCCTGGGAAAGAGGCTTCTGACCCACTCCCCTGGATCTCGCCAAAGACCCCACAGATCAGAATGACACCCAGAACATTGAGCCCCTCTCTGCCTCTTTTTTTTTTTTTTTTTTTTTTTTGAGTTGGAGTCTCACTCTGTCGCCCAGACTGGCCACCCCAGCCTCGACCTGCTGGGCTCCGGCGATCCTTCCGCCTCAGCCTTCCAAGTAGCTGGAATTACAGGCATGCGCTACCACGCCCGGCTGATTTTTTTATTTATTGTAAAGATGAGGTCTCGCTGCCCAGGCAGGTCTCGAACCCGCGGGCTCAGGCAATTCACTCACCTCAGCCTCCCAAAGGCGTGGGATTACAGGCTGAGCCACCGAGCCCGGCTTCTCTGCCTCTTTTTATTTTCATTTTTATTTATTTATTTTATTTTATTTTTTTGAGTTGCAGTCTCACCGTCACCCAGGCTGCAGTGTAGTAGCACGCTCACGGCTACCGCAACCTCGATCGCCTGGACTCTGGCAATCCTTCTGCCTCAGCCTTCGAAGTAGCTGGAACTACAGGCACATGCCACCATGCCCGGCTAATTTCTTGATTTATTATAGAGATGAGGTCTCACCAAGTTGTCCAGACTGGTCTCGAACCCCTGAGCTCAGGCAATCCTCTTGCCTTGGCCTCCCGAAGTGCTGGGATTACAGACGTGAGCCACCAGGCCTGTCTTCATTCATAAATATTTTAAAATATTTATTTATTGAGATGGGGGTCTTGCTATATTCCCCCAGCTGGTCTTGAACTCCTGGCCTCAAGTGATTGATCCCTTCACCAGGACCTCCCAAAGTGCTGGGATTACAGGCATGAGCCGTCACACCTCTTAGCCTCGTAATAAATACTCTGAATCCTCACAGCAACCTGTGAGGTAGCTGCTGTCATCCCCATTCTGCAGGTGGGAAAACTGAGCCTCCGAGAGAGGACAGGACTTGGATATAAGCCCCATAGCTAGGAACTAGCTAAGCTGGGGTTTGAACTCAGGTCTGTCTGACTGTAGACCCTAGGTCCTAGCCACTGCATTAAGATTATTCAGAAAGTTCACGGGGGGGGGGGTGAAATGGTGGGACCTGAGTGAAGGTGATGGCTGGGGAGCCAGAGGTTTGGAGCCTAGGAAGTGCAAGTGAGGTAGAAGATTCTGGAAGTATATCGGGACTTAATAAGATCAGCAGCTGAGCATGGTGGCTCATGCCTGTAATCCCAGCACTTTGGGAGGAGAGATGAGAGGATTGCTGGAGCCCAGAGGTTCGAGACCAACCTGGGCAACTTGGCAAGACCTCATCTCTCCAGTAAATCAAAAGAAAATTAGTTGGGTGTGGTGGAGCATGCCTGTAATTCTGACTACTTGGAAGGCTGAGGCAGAAGGATTGCCTGAGCCGGTCAAGGCTGCGGTGGCCATGAATGTGCCACTGCACTCAAGTCTGAGCGACAGAGTAAGACTTTGACTCAAAAAAACAAAAAAAGATCATTAGCATTTAGTGAGTACCTGCTTTCACAGTTGGGTGCTGGTCTGAATTTCTTTCCAAGACTATCTCACTGATCCTTCCTCATCCACACAAGGCTGTGAGGTAGGGATTATCACCTTTCCCCACAGCCAGCAGAGGGGAAGCCACGGGCCCAACAGAAGCTGATAGTGGCTAACACATGGAGCATGAGCAGTGTTTCCGGGTCCATAGTAAGCCCTGCGCATGCACAGGAGCTTGTGGGTGGCTCCCAGCACTCAATGTGGGAAGCACTGTTTATATTCCCATTAGATAAGGACAGTGAGCTGGGCGTGGTGGTTTATACCTGTAATCCCAGCACTTTGGGAGGCTGAGGCAGGATTGTTTGAGCCAGGGAGTTAGAGATTAGCCTGGGCAGCATAGGGAGACCTCATCTCTACAAAAAATGAAGAAACTAGCCAGGTGCACCTGTAGTCCCAGGCGTACACCTATAGTCCCAGCTACTCGGGAGACGGAGGTGGGAGGATTGCCTGAGCCCAGGAGGTTGAGGCTGCAGTGAGCCATGATCATGCCACTGCACTCCAGCCTGGAGAACAGAGCTGCACTCCAGCCTGGAGAACAGAGTGAGACCCCAATTTTTAAAGAAATAAAAAGAAGTATTCCATTAAAAAAAGAAAAAGGAAAGATAAGGACAGTGAGACCCAGAAGTTTTGCTTGCTGAAGCCACCCAGCCTGAAAAATGTTAGAGGTATGATTCAAGCTCCACTCTGCTTAAAAACTGTAGTTTTTGTTTGTTTGTTTTTGTTGGGGCCTCACTCTATCACCCAGACTGGAGTGCAGTGGCACAATCAGGGCTCACTGCAG
The DNA here is from genome assembly GCF_000164805.1 of Carlito syrichta. Classification (NCBI taxonomy): domain Eukaryota; kingdom Metazoa; phylum Chordata; class Mammalia; order Primates; family Tarsiidae; genus Carlito; species Carlito syrichta. The sequence goes on from NW_007074838.1 coordinate 82,157, forward strand.
CCTGGACCTCCTGGGATCAGACAATCCCCCTGCCTCAGCTTCCCCAGTAGCTGGGACTACAGGTGTGTGCCACCGTGCCTGGCTAATTTCTTTTTTTTTTTTTTTGTAGAGACAAGGTTTTGCTGTGTTGCCCAGACTGGTCTCTAACTCCTTGGTTCAAGCAGTCCCAAAAGTGCTGGGAATATAGGCATGAGCCACGGTGCCCAGCCAAAACCCGCGCTTGATACATGTTTGTTGACTGGCCAACCAGTGGTCTGGAAGGCAGTTGTCCATTGGAAAGCGAGGTGTCTGGGAATCCAGAAACCCAGTGTCTGCCACCAACAGGCTGTTTGTCCTCGGGTTGCTCAGGGCCTCCGTCTGTTCACTGGGACTCTCAGGTCAGGAGAGGGAGTTCATGTAGGGTGCACCCTGTTCCATAAAGCACTGGGAGACGCATTGTGGCATTTCACTCTCAAAACCCTTCTAGGTGACAGCATTTAAAGACCCCATTGTCTTCAGGAAGATTGCCCGAGCCCAGGAAGTTGAGGCTGTGGTGAGCCGGGATCGTGCCACTGCCCTCCAGCCTGGGCAACAGAGTGAGACCCCCCAACTCAAAAGAAAAAAAAAAGTCCCATTTTCCAGGGCTGGAGACAGAGAGGTTCAAGGGGACAAATCCTTCATGCCAAGTCAACACAGCCAGAAGACACCATGTCCCTGAATTTGCACCCGGCATGGGGTAGCCTCAGCATCTGTGTGCCCCTGGGCTCTGTGGAGGGACGGTGGCGTGAGCCTCAGGACCCGGGTTTGGTGTTGGCTGTGGGGGCGGGGCCCACCCTGGCTTGGCTGGTTTTTATTTATTATCTCCTTTCATCCCCGCAGCCTTTGTGAGGAGGTGGGGAGTGCTGTCCTTGGCTTCCCAAGGAGGAGACTGAGACAGACTGCGGGGGAAGTTGCTGGTTGCTGGGCCGGGAAGGGTGGGGCCGGGACATCTTCAGACCCTGAGGGCAGCCACCTCGGACTCCTCCAGCCGGGCTTCTCCAGCCACACAGGGCAACTCGGGGAGTTGCCCCGACACTCAGCAGCCTCTGGCCTTTGCCCCCTGGCCTGGCTGGCCTGCTCAGGTGTCTGTTGTCATGGTGTCACCCTGGAAACGAGGTGTGGCTGGAGGGAGGGGCTGGGAGGGGGGCAGAATGGGGAGTGGGCTCCCGACAGACAGCCCTAGTGGGCGCCGGTAGCCATGAGATACCCTCCCAGGGAATGCGGTCCAGCCGCCCCACCCTCAGAGCCCAGCTCCAGGGAGCAGCCCTTTAAGGCCTCTCAGGCTGGGAGGCAGACACCCAGCAAACCGGTTGTTCCACTCCAGGCTGGCCACCCACCCTCCCGCTGTTAGGAGTCTGTCTGGGAGCTTAAAGCAGTCCTAGTCCTGGCACCATGGCTCACGCCTGTAATCCCAGCACTTCAGAAGGATTGCCTGAGCTCAGGGGTTCGAGACCGGCCTGGACAAGATGGTGAGACCTCGTCTCTACAAAAAAAAAAATTGAAAAATTAGGCCATGTTGGTGTGTACTTATAATCTCAGCAACTTGAGAGGCTGAGGCAGGAGGATTGCCTGAGCCCAGGAGGTTGAGGCTGTGGTAGCCATGATCGTGCGTGCCACTGTACTCCAGCCTGGAGAACAGAGTAGGAGCCTAACTCAAGGGAAAAAATACAAAAAACAAAAGCAGTCCTGCTGCCAACTATCTTAGTAACCAGCTCTCTGGGTAACGGTAACTAGCTGGCCAAGTAGCTAACTGGTTAATAGTTAACTAGCTCTCTGGCTGGTTTAGGTAAATGCCTGACCAGCTTTCTAGCTAACTGTTTCTGTGCTCACTGAGTACCCCTTCGCCTGCTTGCCACCCCTGTGAGCTGGACCAGTTCTTAAACCATCACCGAGTCCTGAATCTAGGACGAAGAAGTGTGTGGATAGAATTCGGGGTGTCCATGAACTTGGATGCCAAAAAAATCTACATATTTCTTTTCACTCCCCTTGAACCTGAAATGTAGCATTTCCTTTAATAAAAATGTACTACTAGGCTGGGTGCAGTGGCTCACACCTGTAATCCCTGCACTTGAAGAGGCCCAGGCGAGAGGATCACTTGAGCCCAGGAGGTGGAGACCAGCCTGGGCAACATAGCGAGACCATGTCTCTACAAAAAAAATGTTTTTAATTAGCCAGTGTGGTGGCGCACGCCTGTAGTCCCAGCTGTTTGGGAAGCTGAGGCGGAAGGATCTCCTGAGCCCGGAAGGTCAAGACCATGATGAACTGAGCCATGATCGTGCCACTGCACTCCAGCCTGGGTGACAGAGTGAAACCCTGACTCAAAAAAAAAAAAAAAAAAAAAATTCCCCAAAGCATAGTCGTGTAAACAGGACTCTTAACAACTGTGTCCCCAGAACCATAGTCATGTTCCTGCTGCATTTCAGCTGCAAATCCGACAAACACCCTTCCTGAGACATTCCATGTATACTTGAATAACTGTATGGCAGTAATCCTCTTCCACCCCTCCTAGCGCAGATGGGTCTTCATACAGTCCCTGACATGTTCCCCCCCTTTTTTTTTTTAATAGAGACGAGGTCTCACCAAGTTGCCTCGTCTGGTCTTGAACCCTCGGGCTCAGGGAGTTCACTCACCTCAGCCTCCCAAAGTGCTGGGATTACAGGCTGAGACACCGAGCCTGGCCTTTGTTCCCTGTCTTTTTTTTTTGAGTCGGAATCTCGCTCCGTCGCCCAGGCTGGAGTACAGTGGCATGCTCACGGCCACCACAGCCTCGACCTGCTGGTCTCAGGCGATCCTTCCACCTCATCCTTTCAAGTGATTGGAACTGCAGGCATGCGCCATCACTCCTGGTTAATGTTTTTATTTATTGTCGAGAAGAGATCTTGTCAGGAGCCCAGGTTGGTCTTGAAACCCTGGGCTCAGGCAGTCCTTTTGCCTTTGCCTCCCAAACTGCTGGGATTACAGACATGAGCCACCGCGCCTGGCCCTGATGTGTTCCTTTCACTCGGTTATGTTCTGAGTACAGTCCTGTGTCTGTACCTTGAGTTTCCTGGGAATCCCCCATCTGCGCATGCATTCAGGTCTCTTCCAGACTTTTGCAGCTCCCAAGAGCTTCATCGGATGACCTCGCATGTGGTCGTTTCAAGTATTTGGGTCCAGGCAGACACAGCTGTGGCCCGTCTGACTGGCTGCACAGGCCACCTTCTCTCTCAGGGTGAATGCTCATCCAGACGGTGACTTTGTGCGATTTGGAGGGATTCTTTTCTATTATCAGCCCAAAAATGCTCATCATGGTTATTCAAATCTACATGGTCATGGTGCAGATGCTCTTGTGTAGTGCACAGCCTGCCCAACTGTACACTGCAGCCCCAGGATGCCATTCTGGCTACAGGCCGGCGGCTGAGACCCTCTCTGCTCTCCTCCACTATAGACATACTCTGGGCTCTTCTGTGTGGTCATCAACCCGTACAAGCAGCTTCCCATCTACACAGAGGCCATCGTGGAGATGTACCGGGGCAAAAAGCGTCACGAAGTGCCACCCCACGTGTATGCAGTGACCGAGGGTGCCTACCGGAGCATGCTCCAGGGTGAGTGCTGGGCTGGGGCTGCAGGCCACCCGGGCAGCCCTATGAGGGGGACCTGGCCAGGTGCTGCCAGGAGCCAGGGTCAGGGTCAGGGTCAGATGCCAGCTCGGGGATTCTGGGGGGCTGCTAGGAGGCTGGGGGAACACAGTTAGGGGGCCAAGCGGGCGGGGCTCTGGATCCTAGAGCCTTCTTTTTCTTTTCTTTTCTTTTTTTTGAGTTGGAGTCTCACTCTGTCACCCAGGCTGGAGTGCAGTAGCACGCTCACAGCCACCGCAGCCTTGACCTGCTGGGCTCTGGCGATCCTTCCGCTTCAGCCTTCCAAGTAACCGGAACCACAGGTGTATGCCACCATGCCCGGCCAATTTATTTATTTATTTATTTATTTATTTATTTGTTATAGAGATGGGGTCTTGCCATGTTGCCCAGGCTGGAGTGCAGTGGCATGCTCACGGCCACCGCAGCCTTGACCTGCTGGGCTCCGGCGATCCTCCCACCTCACCCTTCCAAACAGCTGGAACTACAGGCACGCACCAGCATGTCCAGCTCATTTTTGGATTTATTGTAGAGACAAGATCTTGCCATATTACTCAGCCTGGTTTCAAACCCCTGGGCTCAAGCAATCCTCTCACCTCCCTTTTTTTTTTTTTTTAAGTTTAAATAAAAGATAATTTATTAGAAGAATACAAAAGTTCTCACAGGGATTCCAACAGCTGTAATGGTTCAAAAGCCAGAGCTTTCTGAAGGATAGAGCATGCTGTCATCACAAACCAGTTCTGGGTTCTGCTCTGTCAAGAAGGGTATCCTAAAGAACGGTCCTCAGCTGGACTCGGTGGCTCAGCCTATAATCCCGCGCCTTTGGGAGGCTGAGGTGAGTGGATTGCCTGAACCCGCGGGTTCGAGACCCACCTGGGCAGCGAGACCTCATCTCTACAGTAAATAAAAAAATCAGCCGGGCGTGGTAGCGCATGCCTGTAATTCCAGCTACTTGGAAGGCTGAGGCGGAAGGATCGCCAGAGCCCAGCAGGTCGAGGCTGGGGTGGCCAGGAGCGGCCACTGCACTCCAGTCTGGGCGACAGAGTGAGACTCCAACTCAAAAAAAAAAAAAAAAAAAAGAACAGTCCTTGGGAGGCTGAGGCCAGAGGATTGCCTGAGTTCAGGGGTTCGAGACCAGCCTGGACTACTTAGTGAGACCTCATCTCTACAATAAGTCAAAAAATTAGCCGGGCGTGGTGGTGCATGCCTGTGGTTTCAGCTACTTGGGAGGTTGAGGCGGAAGGATCGCCTGAGCCCAGCAGGTTGACGCTGGGGTGGCCGGGAGTGTGCCACTGCACTCCAGCCTGGGGGAGAGTGAGACTCCAACTCAAAAAAAAAGAGAGAGAGACTAGAATGCGGATTCAGTTCTGTTTGCTTTTTGATCCTTTATAGTCCTTTATGCTGGCGTCAAACTTGTCAGCATGCCTCCCAGAGTGCTGGGATTACAGGCTTGAGCCACCACGCCCAGCCCCTAGGGCCTTTTTGTCTGCCTTTGCGTTCACTCTCTCTCTCTCAACAGTATTGTTTGAAGCCAGCCGGGCCTGGTGGCCTTTGCCTATGGTTCCAGCTCCTTGGGAGACTGAGGCTGGTGGATCGCTTGAGTCCAAGAGTTCCAGGCTGTAGTGCACTATGCCAATTGGGTGTTCACGCTAAGTTCAGTGTCAATATGGTGACCCTCAGGCATGGGAGACCCACCAGGTTCAAAACAAAACAGGTCAAAACTCCTTGTGCTGATCAACAGTGGGGTTGTGCCTGTGAATAGCCACTGCACTCCAGCCTGGCAACATGGTGAGACCCTGTCTCTGAAAAAATATTTTTTTAAAAAATTCTGTTTGGAAGCCATTTGGTGCTGACCTTCTTCAAACATTTCTCTTGAGACAGCTGTGTCCAACGTGATCACTCGTTCAACATTTATTGTTGAATCGCAGACCCCATCTACATTGTCCTGGGGTAAAATGCAGCCCCTGCACTTCATGGTAGCACTAGGCAGTTGTGTACAGTTGGGCAGGTTGTTCACTGCACAAGGCCATCCATTCAAGGGGCTGTCGTTCATACCATGACTATGCAGATGAATTCTGGCAAAATGACATGATTAACTCAGTAATATACATAATGCACTTGGTAGATAATGCACTCTTAAATGTTTAGTGTATACCA
>NW_007074838.1:87971-94037 GCF_000164805.1 Carlito syrichta
CGGCCACCACAACCTCGACCTGCTGGGCTTCGGCAATGCTTCTGCCTCAGCCTTCCAAGCAGCCAGAATTGCAGGCACGCGCTACTGTGCCCGGCTAATTTTTTGATTTATTGTAGAAATGACCTCTCGCCAAGTTGCCCAGGTGGGTCTCGAACCCGCGGGCTCAGGCAATCCACTCACCTCAGCCTCCCAAAGGCACGGGATTACAGGCTGAGCCACTGAGCCTAGCCCAAATATATATTATACACTTAGAAATATGTATTCACATCAAATAACTTATAATAATACACAGCATATACTTATTTAATAGGCACTATAGATATATATATTCGGAGTCTCACTCTGTCCCCAGGCTGGAGGGCGGTGGCACACTCATAGCCACCGCAGCCTCAACCTGCTGGGCTCCGGCAATCCTTCCACCTCAGCCTTCCAAGTAGCCGGAACCACACCACCATGCCTGGCTAGTTTTTTACTATATTGTAGAGACGACGTCTCGCCAAGTTGCCCAGGCTAGTCTCGAACCCCCAAATATGGGCAGTCCTCTCGCCTCTGCCTCTCAAAGTGCTGGGATTATAGGCGTGAGCCACTGTGCCTGACCTAAACCTGTATTCTTTACTAGAACATACTCATCATATATGTATATTCACATTACAAATTCACATATAGTAATAGGTCACTGTTTACTTGGTTATAGAAGTTTTTGTATATTTTATATATTTTTGTAATTATTTGTAGTAATAATTTTTAGCAGTTATCACACGCGAGCTGTTGTTATATCTTAGGATAAGTGTTCCATGCCATTAGGGTGAGCCCTGCCCCGTGCCAAGCGCTTTCCGTGGACTTGTTTCTTGAGATTTCTTCCTTGACGCGTGTGTTATTTGGAAGCTTTGGGATTTTCTCTTCTCTTTCTGTTAGCCATTTCTGGTTGAGTCCCATTGGGGTCCGAGAGCAGACATCGAGAGATTTCTGTTCTCTTGAATTCGTGAAGGTGCGTTCTGAGGCTGAGGCCCTAGACGTGGCCTGTCTTGGCCAGTGTTCCCATGGGTGTGAGGCGAATGTGAGTCCTTCTGTGGGGGACAGTGGCTTCTAGAAGTCCCTTATGCCCCGCTGGTTGGTGCCACTGTTGACTTCAGCCGTGTCCTGGCCGGATTTCCATCCATTCCGGTAGTCAGCGTCGAAGTCTCAGGCTGGCATAGTAGCTTCTTCTCTCTCCGGCCCGTCCTGTCCATTTTTGCTGGATGAATTCATTTAACCTTGCAGCATCTTGATGAAATGGGTTCTCTCACTATCCCTGATTTCCAGGTGGGGAGGCTGAGGCACGGCGCAAAGCAGTCCCTGCCCACGGTCAGTGGGGTTTGAACCCAGGGCCTCCCGCCTCCCTGTGTTCTGTCTTCATGTTGTGCAGGGCACCGCGCTGAACATGTTTTAAACTCCCTCCCTGAGCTCTGGTTGCAGCCCTGGGAGATACCTAGTGGCTGTTTTGAGTCCCATGTTTCCAGATGGGGAAACAGAGGCACGGAGCAGCCCAGAGACAGGCCCGCAGCCGCACAGAGAGGCAGCTGGGCCGTGACCCCGCAGCCATGGGGCTCCCCACACTGGACATCAACTCTGGGGTCCTACTGACACAACTCCTTGGCTTCACACCACCCAGAGGGTGGGGGGCAGTGGCTCATGCCTGTAATCCCAGCACTTTAAGAGGCCGAGGTGGGAGGATTGCCTGAGCCCAGGAGTTCGAGACCAGCCTGGGCAACATGGCGAGACCTCGTCTCTACAAAAAATAAAAAAAGTTAGCCAGGCATGGTGGTGCATGCCTGTGGTTCCAGCTACTCGGAGGCTGAGGTGGGGAGGATTGCCTGAGCCCAGAAGATTGAGGCTGCAGTGAGCCGTGATCGAGCCACTGGACTCCAGCCTGGGCAACAGAGTGAGACCCTGACTCAAACAGACAAACACCCGGAGGGCTCACATCCTGCTTAAAAACCACTCAGACCCTTGGATCGTGGCTTCAAATCCATCTGCACTGCTCACTGTCTCTGCCACCTCTCTGGCTCCCTCTCCTTTCTGTCCCAAACATCCCCAACTGAGTTCTACCTCAAAGCCTTTGCCCTAGCTGTGCCCTTTTCCTAAGCTGTCACCTCTTCCGGGAGGCCTTCCTGGCTTTCCCCCAAGTCACTTCTTACTTCTCTAATACCAGGGTTGCTCAATCCAGCTCTTCTGGCATTTGGGGCCAGATGACTCTTCATTGGGGGGCCTGTCCTGTGCCCGTGGGGTGATCAGTAGCCCTGGGCCCCACCCACTCAGTGCTAATAGAACTCCCCTCCCTGGCTGAGATAACCACAGGTGTCCCCACTCGTTGCCAGATGTCCCCTGGGAGGAGCGGAGGACAGATCATCTTCGATCGAGAGCCATAGCCTTATTTTCTTACCTGTTTCATTTTCCTCCCAGGGCGAGTTGCTACTAGAAATCACGTTTTATTTTTTTGAGTCGGGGTCTCACTCTGTGACCCAGGCTGGAGTGCGGTGGCATGATCACAGCTCACCTCAGCCTCGACTTCCTGGGCTCAGACGATCCTCCCACCTCAGCCTCCCGAGTAGCTGGGACTACAGGCACACGCCACCACACCCGGCTAAAGTTTTGATTTTTTGTAGAGACAAGGTCTCCCTATGTTGCCAGGGCTGGTCTCGAACTTCTGGGCGCAAACAATCCTCCCACCTTGGCTTCCCAGAATGCTGGGATTATAGGCATGAGCCATTATGCCCAGCCAAAATCATCTCTGATATTTGTGTGGTTTTCTTGTTCCCCTAAAACTCAAGTGGGGGCAGACACCTGGCCAATGCCCCACTCCCCGGATGCCTGGTGCTTGGTGGGTGGTTGGTATGCACTTGTGGAAGGGTGGTCAGGTCCAGGGTGGTGCCAGGGAGACATCTTATATCACAGGACCCACTCTTGTGTCTTTGACTCTCACCAGCCCAGCCTGAGGCGGCGCACAGTAGGGCCTCACGCTGAGGTTGCTGAATGAACTATGTCTGTCCAGGTGGGGTAGTCTTCATTTTGCAGATGGGGACACCAAGGCTCAGAGAGGGAAACTTGCTTTCCCAGGGTCACGCAGCAATCAAAGGACCGAGTCGGGTGGGCTATTGGAATCCAGGAGTGTTACACATCAAAATTTGAGATTTGCCTTATTACTCGGAAGTGACCTTAAAAAGGCAGTGGACCAGGTGCGGCGGCTCAAGCCTGTAATCCCAGCGCTTTCGGAGTCGGAGGCGAGAGGATTGCCTAAAACCAGGGGTTTCAAGACCATCCTGGGCAACTTGGTGAGACTTCGTCTCTACAATAGATGAAAAAATTAGCCAGGCGTGATGGCGCACGCCTGTAGTTCTGGCTACTTGGAAGGCTGGGGTGGAAGGATCGCCGGAGCCCAGCAGGTCAACGCTGGGGCAGCCATGAGGGTGCCAGTGCGCTCCAGTCTGGGTGACAGAGTGAGACTCCGACTCAAAAAAGAAAAGAAAAGAAAAGGCAGTGGCCAACGTAAGGGGCTGGAGAGTCCCTCTGGAGAGGCTCCCCCAGGTGACATGTCACCCCCTCCTTCTCCTACAGATCGTGAGGATCAGTCTATTCTCTGCACGTGAGTAATCCCGGAGGAGGAGGGCTCCCAACTGGGCGTGGCTCTGGATGGGATGAGCAGAGCAGGGGGCTCACCTGGCATCCTTGCGGACCCCCCATGCTCCCCCTTGCCCTCCCACAGCGGGGAGTCTGGAGCTGGGAAGACGGAGAACACCAAGAAGGTCATCCAGTATCTCGCCCACGTGGCGTCGTCACCAAAGGGCCGGAAGGAGCCGGGCGTCCCCGTAAGCCCCCCAGCCGTGGGACGCCCCCCAGGCCCTGCCCAGCACTGCCCCTCCGTCTTGGGCTCTGCTCCCCACCGCCACATGCCTGCCTGCTTCCTGAGGGCCACAGCGGGTGTGGGGCCTTCTCCTGGCCGCCCGTGGCACCTGAGTGCCTACTATGTGCCTGGGGCGGGGCTGGGAGGCAGGGAGGGCTGGTGGCACCAGGGCCGGCCGGACTTGGCCTCCATGGCCCTAGGAATGGCTCCCGACACTTAGTAGGTGCTTTATTTTCTGAGCGCCTACTACGTGTCGGTGATGGGGTCTGTCGTCTAAGTGAGCACTCTGTGGGACTGCCCCCATTCTAAGGCCTGTGCTGCCCACGACCCTCTGGTGGGGCGAATGCAACTTGCCTGTGGGGACCCAAGCATGAGAGGGGCGGGGCCGTGTTGCCCACGCCCCCAGGAAGGGCTCGAGTGGGATTGAGACCCAGGCGTGTGGTTCCCCCCACCGCCCCGGAGCCACCGCTCTCCATTTGCCCAGTGTCCCTGGTCTCCTCCCCCACCACCCTGCGGCCGCCCGAGCCCGCCGGTTCATCTGTGTGTCTGCCTGTGTTCCATGTGCTGTGTCCTGGTCCGTGTCTCATGTCCTGTGACCTCCTCAGGCGTCCACCAGCACCATGTCTTATGTGAGTAGCAGGGAACCCCCCCCGAGCCTTAATGCCGCCCCTAATGCCCCTCCGGCCGCCCAGCCCGGGTCATCCTGGTAGACGGGGCCCCAGGCGGCACCGGTTACACCTGCCAGAGATGCCACCCTCTCCCCCGCCCCGCACTGTGCTGCCTTTGGTGGCCCTGCCACGTGTGCAGACGGCCACAGACACCCACGCGAAACAGTTAGAGGCCAAAATGGTCACTTTCTGCCAATCTCCTCACTGCCTGCAGCCAGTGCCACACATCCGCAGGCACCCAGGCCTCGGCAGCATTGCTGGGACAGACACTCAGGTACTGAACTCTCTGTACCAAGCCACGTGCCCTGCACATACGTTGTTATTCGGCAAGGCCGCCCGCCCAGCTGGACCCTTCCACTCTGACACCAGCAGGATGCAGACTGAGGCATGGCACACACACACAGGCCGCCCTGTATGGGGTGCCGACTGTGTGCCTGGTGCTGACCCATGGGGGGCCGGAGGGAAGTTCCGAGTCAGGTCCCTACCACGGAGTGGCATGGTGGGGGAAGAAAACCACCATTTCTTGAAGGCCTCCTAGGTGCCAGACAGTTTGAAGCGCTTCACAAAAATGGTGCAGATTTTCTTTTTCGTTAAAAATTCTGGCCAGGCACCGTGGCTCTCACCTGGGAGGCTGAGGTAGGAGGGTTGCTTGAGACCGGGGGTTTGAGACCAGCCTGGGTAATATAGCAAGCCCCTATCTCTAGAGATAGATAGATAGATAATAATTCTGCCAGCCTGGGCAACATAGCAAGACCCCATCTCTAGAAATAAATAGATGGATAGATAGACAGATAGAAAGAAAAGAATGTTGCCAGCCTGGGCAACGTAACAAGACCCCATCTCTAGTAATAAACAAATAAATACACAAACAGGCAAACAAATAAAAATCCCACCAGTCACACAAGAGTACCTATTCACCATGACAGTAACAGCAGACAAGGCCCAGTGCGAGTCCTCCTTGTGCCTCAGTCCCCCCTTCCTTGGAGTGACAGTCTGGTGCGCACCCTCGCAGACCCTTCTCCGTATGTTTGCTGAGCTGTGTCTCTCTGTAGGTAGGGGAGTCTTGTTCTGTGGTGTCTTCTCCTTAATTTGTTTCTTTACGAGCCGAAGGGATCCCATGGAAGGCCGCGTTCTGCAGCTTGTTTTCCCGGTTTCCACTTTGCAACATGTCCTGAGGATGTCTCCCCGATTCCCTCACGATATGCCATGGAAAGACCCGGATGTGGGAAGTGGGTGTGCACCCAGATACGCCAGGGCCCCCACACCCGCACACGCAGCCCGCCCGCAGGACACAGCCCCCGCCGGGCTCACGGGTGAGCGCTGTGTCCTTCCTGCAGGGCGAGCTGGAGCGGCAGCTGCTGCAGGCCAACCCCATCCTGGAGGCCTTCGGGAATGCCAAGACCGTGAAGAATGACAACTCCTCTCGCTTTGTGAGTGCCGGGGAGGGGCCGGGGAGCGGCCAGGGAGCGGGCTGTGGGGGGTGAGACCTGTGGGTCTGAGGGAGGAGGGGCTGGGGGG
>NW_007074838.1:94772-101546 GCF_000164805.1 Carlito syrichta
GGGTCTGAGGGAGGAGGGGCCGGGGGCCTGGACTCCTGGGTCTGAGGGAGGAGGGGCCGGGGGTCTGGACTCCTGGGTCTGAGGGGGAGGGGCCGGGGGTCTGGACTCCTGGGTCTGAGGGGGGAGGGGCTGGGGTCTGGACTCCTGGGTCTGAGGGGCGAGGGGCTGGGAGGACTGGACTTCTGGGAGGAGGGGCTGGGGCCTGGACTCCTAGGTCTGAGGGAGGAGGGGCTGGAGCCTGGACTCCTGGTCTGAGGGGGGAGGGACTAGGGGTCTGGACCCCTGGGTCTGAGGGGAGAGGGGCCGGGAGCATGGACCGTCAGGGCTGAGGGAGGAGGAGCTAGGAGTCTGGACTCCTGGGTCTGAGGGAGGAGGGTAGGGGATGTGGACTTCCCCTTCTGAGGAAGGATGCTGGGACCAGATTTCTGAGGCACGAAGCCAAAGGGGCCTGGACCTCAGATCTCCCAGGGGCCTCCTGCTGGGCCTCCTCACTGGGGCAGCCTGAGTGGAGGGAGAGAGAAAGACGGGGAGGCAGCCCTGCTCTGGGAGGGCGTAGGGTGTGGGTGTGGGGAGTGCTCGCAAGACGGAGGAGAGTGGACCCTCCCTGATGCCCTCCCACCGCTGCTCCTCCAGGGCAAGTTCATCCGCATCAACTTCGACGTGGCCGGGTACATCGTGGGCGCCAACATTGACACCTGTATCCTCTCAGCTGGGCGGGAGCTCGGGGGCAGCGGGCAGGGAGGGCGACCCTGGGGTGGTATGGCTCACAGGAGGCAGGCTCTGTGCCGGGGGCCGGGGCCCTGCTGCTGGGATGGGTGCAGGGTGCTCAGAGGGGGGGTTGGGTGCTCAGGGGGGGTGCTGGGGGCTCAGAAGGGGTGCGGGTATTCAGCGGGTTTGCCAGGTATTTGGAGGGGTCTCAGAGGGTTGCCGGGTGCTCAGAAGGAGTATGAGGTGCTCAGAGGGGGCACTGGGTGCTCAAAGGGGGTGCCGGGGGCTCAGAGAGGGTACCAGGGGCTCAGAGGGGGTGCCAGGGGCTCAGAGGGAATGCTGGGGGCTCAGAGACAGAATCTGTGTGGAGGGAGGAGGGCAGGGCCCCCTTGTTTTTATGGGGTCAGCACACCCTGCATTGGGGTGGGGCGTCGTGGTGCTGAAGACCACCAGGTCCACCAATTCCCCGGGGGTCCCCAGGACCCGGCCTGTGGTCCTACTGTCCTACTCGGTGACGTGGCCAGGGTGCCGAATCCCCCAGCAGCGAGGTGTGAAACGCCGTCCCAGGGGTGTTGCCAGGGGCTGGTCTCCTATGGAGCAAAGTCCCAGCTCCCAGGAGAGTGGGCATTCCCCGTAACTTTTGACCTGTCCAGGCCCAGCGAGTGCCTCTCATCAGGGGATGCTGGGAACCCTCCCGGAATCCAGGTTCTCAGGCGCTGGCCAAGGGCCCGCCTGGTCCTCAGGCCTTTCCAGTGTCTCAGGTCAGCTGTGTCCACCCTTTTTTGCCCAGCTGTCATGCATGTGTTTAAAGGATTGATCGATTGATTGATTACTTAAAATTTATTGAGTTGGAGTCTCACTCTGTCACCTAGGCTGGAGTGCAGTGGCACACTCACAACCACCACAGCCCGACCTGCTGGGCTCAGGCAATCCTTCCGCCTCAGCCTCCCAAGTAGCTGGAACTATAGGCATGTGCCACCATGCCCAGCTAATTTTTTGATTTATTGTAGAGTCAAGATCTCGCCAAGTTGTCCAGGCTGGTCTCAAACCCCTGGGCTCAGGCAATCCACTCGCCTCCACCTCCCAGAGTGCTAGGATGACGTGAGCCACCACACCTGGCCACCGTGTCTTAGAAAGGGAGAACATGCAGAGTGACAGTCTAGTTAGGGATGGGAAGGAGATGATATCCACGTGGGGGAACTGAGGCGGGGAGACTAATAACAGTAAGAGACATTCTCGTGGGTGGTTAACTGTGGACCAAACACTGTCAGGGGTGGGGAGTGCTACACACGTATGAAGTCATTTCCCCTCACAGCAACTCATGGGGAGGTGTTCACTCCCAGCCCCTTGTACAACTCGGGAAACTGAGGCACAAGTGGCATGCCCAAGGCCGCTCATCCAGTTGGTGGCCAAGTTGCCAGCCTGGGCTATGAATAACCCCTCTGCTTCCTGGGATAGCCGGGGCAGGTCTGGGGGCCGGATGGGATCCCCTCATTCCCCCTTCACCGCTGGTCCCTTGACTGCTCCACCCAGATCTCTTGGAGAAATCACGTGCAATCCGCCAGGCCAAGGACGAGTGCAGCTTCCACATATTTTACCAGCTGCTGGGGGGTGCGGGGGAGCAGCTCAAAGGTGGGTGCCGCCGTCCCCGCCCACTCTGGGGGTGGGGGTCGACTGGGAGCCACATCCTGGCCGGGGAGGAAGAGCGGGGAGGGGGGGCACGGACATGTGTCCAGCGCCTGCTTCCGGCGAGGCTCTGCGCCCCGGCTCTCGCTGTCTACTAGTGGCTTCTGCCGCCTCCTGGCTTCTGTCTCGGGGCTTCCGGTTCCAGCTCTGCCGCCCGTGGCTCCCTGTCGCTTCCCAGCGCCGTGGCCCTCTCTCTCGTGGCTCCTCCACGCCCCAGCGGCTTTGCTGAGGCTGCTGCTGCTGTGGCCTCACGCCCTGATGATGCTGGTTTGTGTGGCCTCTGCTCCCCGCCGCCTCCGACTCCCCTCCTCCCTCCTGTCCCTGCTTCTCCGCCCCCCACCCCACCCCTCCTGTGTCTGCTGCAGCGGCTGCCGCCCTGTGGTGCCCTTGTCCTGGCTCCCTCGTCCTAGTTCCTGCTGCCACGTGGCCCCTGCTCACTTGGTTCCCGCTCTGTGGCCTCTGAGACCACGTCCTCGCCCTCTGGCCTGCGCGGTTCCCCAGCCTGTGCTGACCCCGGGTGGCCCCTGCCTGCTTTGGGCAGTTCCCTGACTCGGGAATCTCCATGGAAGAAGCAAGGGGGGGTCTCCTGGGTGCCCGGCCCTGCCCCCTCCCCCCAAGCCTGGAGGAAAGGACCCTCCCCCGAAGTTGACGGAGGGGGCGCGTCCCAGTCACCATCCGTGAATCCAGGACGTGAGTCTGACTCCACGGCTGGCCCTTGACCTTGACCCCGCTGTTGCCCCCGCAGCTGACCTCCTTCTGGAGCCCTGCTCCAACTACCGCTTCCTGACCAATGGGCCGGCATCCTCCCCCGGCCAGGAGAGGGAGCTCTTCCAGGAGACGCTGGAGTCCCTGCGGGTCCTGGGGTTCACCCACGAGGAGATCATCTGTGAGTGAGCCCTGTGAAGGAGAGTGGGGGGCACTGCCTGGGAAGCCGTGGGACCTGGCTGTTCATGCCTGTTTATCTGCTCAAGCATTTATCGAGCGCCTGCAGTGTGGAGGCATTTCTCGAGCACCTGCTGTGTGCAGGCATGGAAATGAAACTGACAGACAGCCCCGTCTTGGGGAGACTGACAAAGCCAGAGTCCCCAACCAAATTAGTAAGGAATTATATGGACTATTAGAAGACAATTTGTGCCCTGGAGAAAAAGCAGGAGATGGAGAGGAAGGGACACAGCTTTAAGCAGGAGGCCAGGGAGGAGTGGACTGAAATGGGGACGTTTGAACAAAGACCTGGAGGAGGTGAGGGCGTGAGCACTGAAGATACCAGGGAAGAGTGCTCCAGGTAGAGGGAACAACCTGTGCCAAGGCTCTGAGGCAGGAAAGGTGTGTCATGTTGGAGAGATTGCAACTGCCGGAGATGGAGCTGCAGAGGCCAGGGGGGGTCTCCAGCGCCAGCCGAGGGAGCTGGGACTGTGAACTGGGGTTGCCGGGGAGCCATGGGAGGGCTGGGAGCAGGGCCTGGGTGAAGTCAGTTCTGGGGGTAAAATAACCCCTGGGAGGCAGGGTGAGGGACACACTGCAGTGGAAGAGGCTGGGGGCGGGAGGATGGTGAGAGTTTAGGGAAGGCTCAGGACCCTGGCCCGGGTCACCTTGGTTGGCCCAGGCTGGGCAGTGCTGGTGTAAAGGACTCACCATGTTGGGGTTCTTTGCCCCCACTTTGTTCACTGAACAGCGTGGGTTTTTTTCCCATTTTTATTTTAGTTTCAGGGGTGTGTGTGCCTACCTGTTACATGGACACATCGCGTAGAGGTGGGGACAGAGTCTCGGAGGCCCGTTCCCCAGTGAACATTGTCCCCATAGGTAGTTTCCACCCAACTCCCTTCCCACCTCCCCCACTGTTGGCTAATTGGGGTCCCTAGTGTCTATTACTTCCATCTTCGTGACCATGTAGCTCCCACGTATGAGTGAGACCGTGCGGCGTTTAGTTTTCTGTTTCTTTTTTTTTTTTTTTTGAGTTGGCGTCTCACTCCGTCGCCCAGGCTGGAGTGCCATGGCACGCTCCTGGCCACCGCAGCCTTGACCCGCTGGGCTCCGGCGATCCTTCTGCCTCAGCCTTCCAAGGAGCCGGAACTACAGGCGCGCGCTACCACACCCGGCTGATTATTTGATTTGTGGGAGAGACAAGGTCTCACCACGTTGCCTGGCTGGTCTCGAACCTGCAGGCTCAGGCAGTCCTCTCGCCTTGGCATCCCAAAGTGCTGGAATGACAGGCTGAGCCACCGAACACGGCCCTGGTTTTCTGTTTCTGTGTCAGTTCACTTAGGATGATCTCCAGCTCCATCCGTGTTGTTGCAAAGGATGTGATTTCATTCTTTTTTATGGCAGTGTAGTATTCCATGGTGTATCTATGCCACATTTACTTTTTTTTTTTTTGAGTTAGAGTCTCTGTTGCCCAGGCTGGAGTGTGGTAGCATGATCACAGCTTACTGCAGCCTTCACCTCCTGGGCTCAGACTGTCCTTCCACCTCAGCCTCCCAAGAAGATGGGACTACAGGTGTGTGCCACGGCACCCAGCTATTATTTTGGGTTTTTATTTTGTAGAGATGAGATCTCACTCTGTTGTGCAGACTGGAGTGCAGTGGCATGCTCACGACCATTGCAACCTCAACCTGCTGAGCTCAGGCAATCTCGCCTCAGCCTTCCAAGAAGCTGGAAGTACAGCTGCACGCCACCATGCCCAGCTAATTTTTTGATGTATTGTTGAAATTAGGTCTCGCCACGTTGCCCAGGCTGGTCTCGAACTCCTGGACTCAGGCAATCCTCTCACCCATGCCTCCCAAAGTGCTGGGATTATAGGCGTGAGCCACTGCACCCAGCTATGCTACATTTTCTTTATACAGTCAACTGTTCTTGGGCACTTAGGTGGATTCCATCATTTTGTTATTGTAAATAGTGCTACAATGAACATATAGGTACAGCTATCTTTTTTATATGTTGATTTCTGTTCCTTTGGGTAGATCCCCAGAAGTGGGATTGCTGGGCCAAATGGTAATTCAATTTTTAGTTCTTTGAGAAATCTCTAGACTATTTTCCCTAGTGATTGAACTAGTCTACAATCCCACCAAGCAGCATGTTTTGACAACATTTCTGTTTCAGTGTGACATTTGCCTGCCCAAGCTCCCATAAGAAGGTTTTACAAATTCCAACCTGGGCAACACAGTGAGACCCCATCTCTACAAAAAATTTTTAAAAAATCAGCCAGGCACGGTGGCACATGCCTGTGGTCCCAGCTACTCAGGAGGCTGAGGAGGGAGGATTGCCTAAGCCCAGGAGTTAGAGACTGTGGTGAACTGTGGTTGTGTCACTGCACTCCAGCCAGGGCAACAGAGTAAGACCATGATTCAGAACAAAAACAAAACAAAAGAACACATCCGTTTAGATGGACCTTAGTCTTTTTTGAGGCTGCGTGATGTTTTGTTTCCATGGTGTATCTATGCCACATTGACTTTTGTTTTTTAATTGTGTATTTATTCTTTTTTTTTTTTGAGTTGAAGTCTCACTCTGTTGCCCAGGCTGGAGTGCATTGGCATGATCACACCTTACCGCAGCCTTCACCTCCTGGGCTCAGGCAGTCCTTCCGCCTCAGCCTCCCAGGTAGATGGGACTACAGGTGTGTGCCACTGCACTCAGCTATTATTTTGGTTTTTTATTTTGTAGAGATGAGATCTCACTCTGTTTGGGTAAGCCCTGGTTCTTTTAACTGAGCGCTCTGAAGAAAGACGCTGAGGGATCCCTGGACTGGGCTGGGGCTGCCCCCAGGTCTGACTCGGCTGGTCTCTGGCGCCGTGGACAGCCCGGGAGCTATTGTTGGCACCAGGGCCCAATGGGGAGGGCTGGAAGTGGAGCATGGTCTGGCCGTTCTGCCCAGGCTGCTGGGAACCCGGCCCCCTGGGGCCTGTGGACTCTGGTTCTGGGGCCTCCCTGCTGCCACCAGGATTTCCCAACTGTGGTTGCATAATCCCCCCGCCTGCGTGACTCCACAGCTGGGCAGCTGGCAAACGAGCCTAGATCGCAGCTACAGGGGACCTGGGCCTCCCAGTCTGTCCCCTTTGGTCCCTTCCTGGCCTCTTGACACCGCCGGCTCACGTGACCCTCCCAGCAGCTGCCCTGCTGGGCGGCGGGCACAGAAGCAGTTCTGGCTTTTGCAATTCAGAAATAAGAATTTTGCAGCAATCCGTTCCGTGTGTGTGTGTGTGTGTGTGTGTGTGTGTGTGTGTGTGTGTGTGTGTGTCACATGGCCCGAATAGGGCCAAGGGTCACACTGAGAAAGCCAGGCCTTCCCCCTTGTCCTTGACCCCAGATTCCCACTGTTTTGTTTTTTTTTTGAGTTGGAGTCTCACTCTGTCGCCCAGACTGGCATGCAGTGGCCGCTCCCGGCCA
>NW_007074839.1:0-2343 GCF_000164805.1 Carlito syrichta
CCCGCCGCCCTCTCGGGGGTCCCGGCCCGTGCGAGTTCTGGTGCGGCCTCCCCGGAGTCCCCACCCCATCGCCCAATTATCTCGTGGGTCACCACCGCCCTCTGGCGGAAAAGTCAGGAGCTGCCGGGTTAGGTCTGGCCACTCCATTCCCCAAAGGGAGACTGAGTCACGCCCTCGTACCCCGGGGCTCTCCTTCTAGGAACGCTCTCCGCCCAGGATTCAAAGACTCGGCTCCACGGTCCTTTTCTGAATGGCTGGGGCCTCAGTCCCCTCATCCGTCGAACGGGCTAATAACGTCTAGGGAGAGGGTCCCTTTGGGCCTCCCTCTATGGTAAGCGAGCCCTGTGTTTTTAGGGGAAGGTCATATTTCGTATTTATAGAGCCCCCCCTTCCTGGGGCTGACGGATGGCGGCTCCCCTCCCCTGTCACCTGCGTCACAGCGCAGCTTTTCTCCATGTGTGGCTGTCTGCAACTCTCTCTCTTTTTTTGTTGTTTTTTTTTGAGTTGGTGTCTCACTCTGTGGCCAGGCTGGAGTGCAGCGGCACGCTCATGGCCGCCGCAGCCTCGACCTGCTGGGCTCCGGCGATCCTTCTGCCTCGGCCTTCCAAGTAGCTGGAACCACAGGCACGTGCCACCACACCCGGCCGATTTTTTTTTTCTTTATTGTAGGGACAAGGTCTCGCCAAGTTGCCCAGTCTGGTCTCGAACCCATGGGCTCAGGCAATCCTCTCACCTCCGCCTCCCAAAGTGCTGGGATTACAGCCGTGAGCCACCACACCCAGCCTATCTGCCACATTCTTATTTGTGTGTCTTCTTCCTTACTGTCTGTCTTCCCCAAGAGAAGGTCACTCCCCAGGGTGGGAACCTGGCCTGACTTGCGCACAGCTGTGTGTCCTCGGTGCCCAGCACGGTGCTTGGTCCATAACAGGTGCTCAAGACTTAGTCATTGTTTGAGGAGTGAGTGACTGATTCCACCTCGAGACAGGACTCTGAGGTCTCACAGAATCCTCACAACAGCTGGGGAAACTGAGGCTCACAGTGGTGACGTGGCCTGCCTTAGGACTCAGCTTCCGTGTTTTGTTTTTTGTTTTTTTTGAGTTGGAGTCTCATTCTGTTGCCCAGGCTGGAGTGTGGTGGCACACTCATGGCCACCCCAGCGTTGATCTGCTGGGCTCAGGCGATCCTTCCACCTCAGCCTTCCAAGTAGGCAGAACTACAGGTGCAAGCTGCCATGCCCAGCTAATTTTTGATTTATTGTAGAGACAAGGTCTCGCGCCAAGTTGCCCAGGCTGGTGTCAAACCCACAGGCTCAGGCAATCTACTCCCAAAGTGCTGGGATTACAGGCTGAGCTATCGAGTTCTGTTTTTTGTTCATTCCCATGACACGTGGTTCAATATCCTTGTCCAAGTGCCGCAGGCCTGCGCAGGGACACTGTGATGCAGTGGCGGCCACAGCAGCTCTACCCCCTGATTGTCCAGCTCTTGGTCAAGTGCTATTTATTTGACAGACCCTATTATATCCTCTCCTGTGTACAGTTCTAAGCTCTTCACACACTGACTCATGTTAGCCTCTTAACAATTGTACTGCTGGGCGTGGTGGCTCGCGCCTGTAATCCCAGAACTTTGGGAGGTGAAGGCAGGAGGATCGCTTGAGGTCAGGGGTTTGAGACCAGCCTGGACAACATAGCGAGACCTCATCTTTACAAGGAAAAAAAAATGAGCCAGCCATGGTGGCCTGTGCCTGTAGTACCAGCTACTTGGTAGGCTAAGGTGGGAGGATCACCTGAGCCCAGGAGGTCAAGTCTGCAGTAAGCCGTGATCGTGCCACTGCGCTCCAGCCTGGGTGACACAGTGAGACCCTGACTCAAAAAGAGAAAAAAAATTGTACTGTTGGTATTACCCATTTTAGAGATGAGCAAACTGAGAGATGACTTGCTGGCTCAAGGTCACACTGCCAGTAAGTGACTCTGTGGGAAGATTACAAGTAGTGATTAAGACTCCCTAGGAGGGAGGCAGAATCAGCCAGTGGCAGACTTCTCACCAGGGACCCAGAAGTCCGGGGAGAAGAGGAGCAATGACTTCTAAGTCTGCAAGAGAAAGGGCTGAGAAGCCAGGATTCTGGATTCCAGTTGTGAGGGTGGGAAAAAAAAATACACTTTTAGGTGAGCAAGACTCGGCAAGTTACTATTCACAGGTGAGCTCTCAGAGAAGCAGCAAAGGAATGAGTCCAGCAAGAGGTAAAAGGAATTTGGAAGAAGAGAGTTGAAAAACGAAGCCGGGCTCGGTGGCTCAGCCTGTAATCCCGCGCCTTTGGGAGGCTGAGGTGAGTGGATTGCCTGAGCC
>NW_007074839.1:2542-4074 GCF_000164805.1 Carlito syrichta
GGGAGCGGCCACTGCACTCCAGTCTGGGCGACAGAGTGAGACTCCAACTCAAAAAAGAAAAGAAAAGAAAAACGTAACAGAGAATTGTAGTGGGTCGAATGATGATCCCCAAAAGATATGCTGAAATCCTAACCCCAGAGACCTTAGAATGTGACCTTATTTGGAAACAGGGTCTTTACAAGTTCAAAATGTGGTCATTAGGATGGGCCCTACTTCAATATGACTGGCGACCTTATAAAATGGGGAAATTAGCCTGGTGGGGTGGCTCATCTCAGCACCTTGGGAGGCCGAGGCAGGTTGGGGGAGAGGAGGCGGGTATCATTTGAGTTCAAGACCAGCCTTGGCAACACGGCGAGGCCTCACCTCTACAAAATCAAAACAGGAGACAGCGCTGTGGCACCCCAGCTACTGGGGAGGCTGAGGCAGGAGGATTGCTTGAGCCCAGGAGATCGAGGCTGCGGTGAGCTGTGATTGTGCCACTGCACTCCAGTCTGGGGGACAGAGTGAGACTCTGATTCAACAAAAAAAAAAAAGATGGGAGAAGATGGTCAGCCACATGGAGGGAAGAAACAAATACAGAGATCAACAAAAATAAAATAAGGCTGGGCACGGTGGCTCATGCCTATAATCCTAGCAATTTGGGAGGCCAAGGTGAGAGGACCGCCTGAGCCCACGGGTTCGAGACCAGCCTGGGCAACTTGGCGAGACCTCATCTCTACAATAAATCAAAAATTAGTCGTAGTGCGCGCCTGTAGTTCCAGTTACTTGGAAGGCTGAGGCGGAAGGATCGCCGGAGCCCAGCAGGTCGAGGCTGCGGTGGCCGGGAGCGGCCCCTGCACTCTAGTCTGGGTGGCAGAGTGAGACTCCAACTCAAAAAAAAAAAAAGTTATACTTCTGCTGGGTGCGGTGGCTCATGCCTATAATACACCTATAAGCCCAGCACTTTGAGAGGCAGAGACTGAGAGTATTGCCTGAGTCCACTGGTTCAAGACCATCCTGGGCAACTTGGTGAGACCTCACCTTTACAATAAATACATTTTGGAAAAAAAAAGATATACTTCTGACCTTGGCTCTTAAAACAACACCCAAAAACAAAAGTCAGGATGGAACAGATTGATACATCCGTGTAAAATAAACACAAAAAACTTCTGAGGCAAAAATAACTAAATAAAGTTTCAAAGGCCAAGTACAAACCGGGAGGAAACATTCACAATATACGTAACTGAGTAAGGATTAGAATCGGAACCCATAGAGTACTCCTACAAATTAATAGTAATAAAAAAAAGGCACACAACCCATTTTTAAAAATGGGCAGAGGATATGAGCAAGCGCTCCGCAGAAGACGAAATATAGAAGACCAATAAACTCACAGCCAATGTTCTATTTCCTTAGTAATCAGAGTTGCAAGTTGGAACAGTGTGATACGATCCTTTCAGGAAGTGACTAATACTAACCCATCAGCGAAGTCTCCGCTCAGGGGGCCCTTCCTCCAGGAAGCCCCTTCGGACTCCCGGGCTGGGTCAGGCGCCCCC
>NW_007074839.1:4094-14305 GCF_000164805.1 Carlito syrichta
CCCCAACCCTCGTCCCGGTGCCACAGCCCTCGGGGACGTCCCCCGCCCCAGCCCCGTCCACTGCAGGTGGTCGCTGTCTGGGCACGCGTCTGTCTCTCTCACCGGACGTTAAACTCCGGGAGGACAGCTGTCACTGCTGTGTCACTCGCACCAGTTGCCCCGAACAGCGCCGGGAACAGAGCAGCCTTGGGGAACAGGTGCGGGATCGATGAGTGAGTGGGGAAACTGAGGCCAGGTCAATGGCGGAGTTGGGATTCAAACCCGTATTGAAAGGAAGGACCAGGTTTGGGCTCCTGCCATCTCTTCTCCACTGAGCCCTGCCCAGGGCTGGGAACACAGAGGCGCTCAAGAAAGGGAATCGGAACCGGACCAGAGAGGTTAGGGAGCCAGAAACTCTCCCGCCCACGCCTCTCTGCTCCCCAGACCGTCGCGGTCCTCCAGGACCATAGAGAGTTGCGCAGGGATCGCCCCCGCTCTGTGCTCTACGCCCCTGGGGAGAGGTGAGGGCGGGCCCGAGGGCCAGAGAGGCCGGAAGTGCGGCGAGCCCAGGGCCGCGCTGGCCGCGCTGGAGGTGGGATGACTCGATCCCCCCTCCGGTCTTTTCCTCGCGGCTCGGGTACAAGCAAGTGATTCCTCGCGGTGCTGAGACCCAGGTCGGGGCGAGAAGGGCGGGAGGTGGAGACTGCGGGTGGTGATTGGCAGCCGCGGAAGCCAATCATTGCAGAACCTGAGATAGGAGCCGGCGTGGGGAGGGCGGCCGGGGCCAGACCCCGGAGCCGCGCGAACTGGAGGCGGGGAGCGGTTGGGGCGGAGCGAGTGGAACCCGAAAGGGCGAGGGGCGGGGCGAAAGAGCGTGAGGACAAGTAAGGGGCGGGGCGGGGCGAGCCGGGGGCGGAGCATCCATGGGGCGCTGGGTGTGGGTCTTGTCACATGGAGACCTGGGCTTGTTTTGGGGAGATGACTGGGAGTGGGGGTTCCTGCTGGGGGCGATGGGAGGGCACTCGCCCCTGAGGCCACGTCTTCCCTCTCAGGTTCCAGATGGACCCTGGGAAGGACGCGGAGGGGGTGCCGCAGCCCGCAGGGCCGCCAACAAGGAAGAAATTTGTCATACCGCTGGACGAGGATGAGGTCCCTCCTGCAGGGGTAGGACCAGGAGATGGGGAGGCCAGTGGGAGGAAGGAGATAGGAAGGGGCTTGTGGGGCCACCGTGTGGGTTAGGGGATGTCGGGGCCAGGGTCAACTCGGGAGAACAGCCCTTTGTCCTTCTACAGGTCTCAGTTTCCCCATCTGTAAAATGACGGGGTGGTTCTAAGAGAAGGCTAAGCCAGAGGCCGCAAACTGATGGCCAGTGGGTGGCCCAGAGACGTGTTTGTGTGGCCAGCATCCTGATTTTTCAAGACATGGTTTTGCTGCCGACGTTTAAGAATTGGAAAGTTAGCCGGGCGTGGTGGCTCACGCGTGTAATCCCAGCACTTTGAGAGGCAGAGGCGAGAGGATTGCCTGAGCCCACGGGTTCGAGACCAGCCTGGGCACCACGGTGAGACCTCGTCTCTACAATAAATGAAAAAATTAGCCAGGCGTGGTGGCGCACGCCTGTGGTTCCAGCTCCTTGGAAGGCTGAGGTGGAAGGATCGTATAAGCCCGGCAGGTCGAGGCTGCGGTGGCTGTGAGCATGCCACTGCACTCCAGCCTGTGCGACAGAGTGAGACTCATACTAAAAAAAAAAAAAAGAAAAAAAGAATTGGAAAGTTTTGCAATTTACAAAAGCAGTCTGCACTTTGACATGTTTTGGTAAATGGAAGGATCTGGCAACACAAATTCTCCTTCCCACAGCCCAACAATGGACTGGTACTGAGTACTGGCTGCCTCCTGTGTGCTGCGAAAAAAAATAAAGTGGGTTTAGGCTGCAGGGTGTGATGAGGGAGAGGACCTACCTTACTTAGGTCAAAAAAGACCTCTCTGAGGTGGTGACATCTTGGCAGAGAGGTGAAAGAGGTGAGGGAGTGAGCCATGCAGACATCTGAAGGGAGAGGGAACAGCCAGGGCAAAGGCCCTGGGGTCAGAGAGAAACTGACAAGTTTGAAAACAGCAAGTAGGCCAGGGGACAGGAGGAGAGACAGAGGGAAGTGGTAGGAGGTGTGGTCCCCTAGGGAAAGGGCAGGATCTAGTGCCTCATGAGCAGTGGTGACAGCTTTGGTGATTACTCTGAGGCAGAAGCTACCCAAGGGCTCTGAGCAGAGGAGGGACTTTTTGTAGGAAACAGACTGTGAGGGGGCGAGGCTGTAGGCAGAGAACTGGTGGAGAGTTGACTTCAGTGGCCCGGGGCGAGCCGATACTGGCTGGGACCAGGGCAGGAGCTGGGAGAAGTGGCTAGATAAAAACTTTGAGTCCCCAGTCCTTAGGGCATTGCCTCTGGAAGGGACACTGGGAGGAAGGAGGGTGGGCCACCCCTGCAGATCGGGGAGGGACTCACAGGGGCTCACACGTTCCCTCCCCGGCCCCCTTCAAACCCCCTTTCTCTCCACAGGCCAAGCCCTTGTTCAAATCCACACAGAGACTTCCCACCGTGGACACCTCTGCCCAGGCAGCGCCTCAGACCTACGCCGAGTATACCATCTCACGGCCTCCAGGAGGGGCGGGAGCCACGTGCCCCACGGGGTCAGAGCCCCTGGCAGGAGAGACCCCCAACCAGGCCCCAAAACTGGGGGCAAAGTCCAACAGCATCATCGTGAGCCCCCGGCAGGTAAGGAAGGAG
Organism: Carlito syrichta; assembly: GCF_000164805.1. NCBI lineage: Eukaryota > Metazoa > Chordata > Mammalia > Primates > Tarsiidae > Carlito > Carlito syrichta. Next base: position 6,850 of record NW_007074839.1, read on the forward strand.
ACCGAGAGGTGGAGCTTTAGGGTTCTGGTGGGGAAACGCTGTTCCAGGGATGACCCTGCTGGGCATTGCAGGGAGGTCCGAGTTCTAGGCAGTGCCATTCATTTATTCATTTATCCAGTCAACAACTCTGTGCCCCGGCTGTTGTTGCTGAGGCCCCGACTGTGTTTGTACAGCTGTGTTTCCTGATCCCAGATTTGTTTTTATTCAAAATGTACTGAATGACCTTGAGCCTAAGCAGAATCCCTGCTCTGCCACTCGGTAGCTGTGTGCTCTCAGGCAAGTGACTTAACCCATCTGTGCTTTTAAATGGGGATTCATTTGCTTATTTAGTTCATACATATGTACAGAGAGTGTCACACGCTGTTCCAGGCTCTGGTGGAAAGAAAACAGATAAAGTCTCTGCCCCTGATAGAGCTAGGGCAGGGATAGACAAAGACAGCAGTAGGGCCCAGGTTCCAGGCATCAGCCGTTAGAGAAATGTTCTGGAGACACCACTTTGCACTCACCAGCGAGGCTACAATCTAAAAAGATGGGCCAGGCACGATGGTTCATGGTTTATAATCTCAGCGCTTTGGGAGGCTGAGGCAGGAGGATCTCTTGAGCCCAGGAGTTTGAGACCAGCCTGGGCAACACAGCAAGACCTCGTCTCTACAAAAAACAAAAAATTTAGTCAGGCATGACGATGTGCACCTATTGTCCCAGCTACTCGGGAGGCTGAGGCAGGAGGATCACTTGAGCCAGGAAACTGAGGCTGCAGTGAGCTATGATGGTACCACTGCACTCCAGCCTGGGCGACAGAGTGAGACCCTGTTTCAAACAAAAGAAGGAAAAACAAAAAGGCCAGACCTGTAATCCCAACACTTTGGAGGGCGGAGGCAAGATGATTGCCTGGTCCCAGGGGTTTGTGACCAGCCTGGGCAACTTGGCAAGACCTCGTCACTACAATAAATCAAAAAATTAGCCAGGTATGGTAGTGTGCACCTATAGTTCCAGCTACTTGGAAGGCTGAGGCGGAAGAATTGCCTGAGCCCAGAGGGTCGAGGCTGTGGTGGCCGTGGATTATAGACGTAAGCCACCACACCCAGCCTGTTTCCAACTTTTTTGGATACATACCTAGGAGTGAATTTTCTGGGTTATATGGTAACTCTGTATTTAATTTTTTCAGGAACTCCTTAACTTTTTTCCCAAATGCTTCATCATTTTATATTCTACCAGCAGTTTACAAAGGTTCCAAAATCTCCATACCCTTACCACTTGTCATTGTCTGTCTTTTTGTGTTTTATTTATTTGAGTTGGAGTCTCACTCTGTCACCCAGGCTGGAGTGCAATGGCACACTCCCAGCCTGCACAGCCTCAACCTGCTGGGCTCAGGCGATCCTTCTGCCTCAGCCTTCCTAGTAGCTGGAACTACAGGCATGCGCCACCATGCCTGATTGATTTTTTGATTTATTATAGAGATGATGTCTCACCAAGTTGCCCAGGCTAGTCTCAAACCCACGGGCCCAGGCAATCCTCTCACCCCACCTTGGTTTCCCAAAGTGCTGGGTTTATAGGTGTGAGCCACCGTGCCTGGCCTACTTTTATTTTTATTTATTTATTTATTTATTTAAGTTGGAGTCTCACTCTGTCGCCCAGGCTGGAGTGCAGTGGCATGTCAATGCAGTGGCAGGTCAAGGTTGCGGTAGCCATGGTCATGCCACTGTACTCCAGCCTAGATGACAGAGTGAGACCCTGGCTAAGAAAAAAAGTTGGCACATAATAAAGGATACAGGTAGAAGGTGTACACAGAGCAGGGCACGTGGTAAGGGGCGCAGAGCTACCCTTTAGAGACCAGACATGTTCAGCTGTCCGGCTGTCCTCCATTATTACAGAGGCTTCATTTTGTAGACATGATTATGTCATCTGCCACTGGTGACTGATGAACTCAACCATCAGCGCCTTTCCCTTCCCCAGAGGTCAGGGGAGGGGCTGGAAGTTCCGAACCTGTAATCACAGGTTGGTTCCCCTGGCAACCAGCCCCCATGCTGAGGCTTTCCAAGAACCAGCCCCCAAGAGTCACCTCAAGAGAACACAAGATGCTCTTATCACTGGGGAAATTCCAAAGGATTCAGGGGCTCTGTCTCAGACGTTTATCACTCAGGAAATTACAAAGGTCTTAGGTGCTCTGTGTGAGGAACCAGGGTCAAAGAACAAATATTCGAACAAGAGATTCTTCTGGGCAGGGTACGGTGGCTCACATCTATAATCCCAGCACTTTGGGAGGCCAAGGTGAGAGGATTACCTGAGCCACGGGTTCACAACCAGCCTGGGCAACTTGGCGAGACCTCATCTCTACAATAAATCAAGAAGTAGCCAGGCGTGGTGGCGCGTGCCTGTAGTTCCAGCTACTTGGAAGGCTGAGATGGAAGGATTGTCTGAGCTCGGCATGTTGAGGCTGCAGTGGCCGTGAGTGTGCCACTGTACTCTAGCCTGGGTGACAAGAGGGAGACTCCGACTCAAAAATAACTAAATAAATAAAGGAAGGGCCCTCTGCCTGCCATGTGCCTGATGGGCAGGAGGCCAGGAAGAAGTGGGTGGGCCTTGGGCAGGGGAAGAGAGATTCAAAAGAGATGTTAAGAAGGTAGATGCTGAGGTCACTGTGGACTCTGAAGGGGACGTCTGGGGGGAGGCGTCCAGGACCACAAGACACACAGATTAGGGTGGAGCAGGGCCAGGCTGAGACAGACCTGGGGACCCTTTAGAAAAGGTCTGGCAGCCAGGTGCGGTGACTCACACCTGTAATCCTGTAAGCACTTTGGGAGGTAGAGGCGAGAGGATTGCCTGAGCTCATGGGTTTGAGACCATCCTGGGCAACTTGGCGAGACTTCGTCTCTACAGTCAATCAAAAAAATTAGCTAGGCATGGTGGTGCATACCTGTGGTTCCAGCTACTTGGAAAGACTGGGGCAGAAGGATGGCCTGAGGCTAGCAGGTCGAGGCTGCGGTGGCTGTGAGCATGCCACTGCCCTCCAGCCTGGGCGACAGAGTGTGACTCCAACTCAAACAAACAAACAAAAAGGTCTGGTGCTGAGGAGGGCCCTGGGTCAGAGCACCAGGGACCTTCCAGGCTGGGGCCTTTGGGGGGAGGAGGAGAGAGAATCTGGAAGAGACCCAGGTGGGAGGAGGGAGGAAGACGGGAGGTGTTCGGAAAAGGTTGAGGAGGGTTCCTACGATGACCAGGGACATCGTCCCTGTTGATGGCTCCACCCTCCTTCCTCCCCAGAGGGGCAACCCCGTGCTAAAGTTCGTGCGCAATGTGCCCTGGGAATTTGGCGACGTAATCCCCGACTACGTGCTGGGCCAGAGCACCTGTGCCCTCTTCCTCAGGTGAGCTCAGGATGCTACCCCACCCTTCAGGAAGGGCACCCCAAGAAGCCTAGGGGGCCGTGATCCAGTGTTCTGGGCTAGTCCATGGGAAACCTCTGGGCATGGCCCTGCTGGCTCTGGGCCTTGGTGCGTCATGGCCTGGAGGTGCCCAGAGCAGCAAGAGCGGGGAGCCAGGACTCCTGGGTCTGAGGGAGGGGGGCTGGGCCTCAGATTCCTAGGTTTGAGGGAGGAGGAGCTGAGGGCCTGAATGCTGGGTCCGAGGAAGGAGGGGCTGGGTCACTCATGTCCCAGGCATCCCTGACTGGAGTTGAAAAAAGCCAGGATTCCTCCAGCCTCCACCCCGGGGGCCCCTCTGCAGGCAGGGGAAGTGAAACTTGTGAGTTCCTCTCCTGCCTGTAGGCTGCCAGTGCAGAGATGGTCCCAGTTCCCTGGGGTAGGTTCCCATGCCTGCCAGCGCCCTCTGAGGCCAGAGCAGATGGCGGGGTGGGCCCTGCTTCCCCCACCCGCTATACAGTGTCCCCAGGGCCACGCTCTCAGGGCCCCGGTTCCTGATTTCTCCTAAAGCCCAGGTCTCTCCTCGTGGAGAAGCCTGCGTCCCCGTCTCTGGGAACCACGGCCAGGCAGCCCTCCAGTCCTTCCTGTGCATTATCTAGAGTGACCCTGGGCAAGTCACTTCACCTCTCTGGGCTTCAGGTCCTGTCCTCCGTGCTGTGCTCGTGGCTGCTGGCGTCCCCGCCCCGCCCTGCTTCCCAGTGACCGCACAGAAGGGCATCCAGGGTCTCAAGGAGACTGAGACCCCCAAGCCCTCTCTCCCCTGCCCCTCTAGCCTCCGTTACCACAACCTGCACCCAGACTACATTCATGAGCGGCTGCAGAACCTGGGGAAGAACTTCGCCCTGCGGGTCCTGCTCGTCCAGGTGGACGTGGTAAGCAGGGCCGTTCCTCTGCCGGCCTCACCATCACCGTCTGTGAAATGGGCAGTGTTGGACCTCAGGGTTGCGTGTCGGACTGTTGAATCCCTTCCCAGAGGAAATGCCGGTTGAAACTTCAGAGAGGAAGCATCCTTCACATTTGAGGTTGACATGGGTCACCAAGACACCCTGTGTTGGCCTGGAGTGGGGAAGTACAATGATGTCTCCTCCTTCCTCACGCCTCCTCCGACTAGCCCTAGCCCTGTTGAATCTGTTCCGTTCTGTCTCCACAGTCCCTGCCCCATCTGGGCAGCCTCCTTCCTGGTCTCATGACTTCTAGTCTTAACCCCCAACCTCTTACCGCAAAGGGGTCTTTTTTGTTTTGAAGTTGGGTCTCACTCTGTTGTCCAGGCTGGAGTGTAGTGGGATGATCACAGCTCACCACAACCTCGACTTCCTGGGCTCCGGCGATTCTTCCGCCTCAGCTTCCCAAGTAGCTGGGACTACAAGCACGCGCCACCACACCCAGCTAATTTTTTGATTTTTTTCTAGAGATGGGGTCTTGCTACATTGCCCATGCTGGTCTTGAACTCCTGGGCTCAGGCAGTCCTCCCGCCTCCACCTCCCAAAGTGCTGGGATTACAGGCATGAACCATTGCGCCTGGCCCTAAGGGATCTTTCTGAAGCACAGATCTGATGTGACCCTCCCCTAGGCAGAACCCTCCCATGGCTCCCCAGTACCCTAGGAGAATGCTCTGCCCCACTCCGTGGCCTGCAAAGCCCTTTGTGACCCAAGCTCCTCCCAGCTCTGCTGGCTCATCTCTGAGATCCCATGCGATCACACTTCATGTTCCACACTCAACCCCACGCTGAGTGAACTGAAGTTCCTGGAGCCCCTTTCCCCCGCTTCTTGGCACACGCTGTTCTGTGTGTCTGGAATTCCCTTTTCTGTTCCTCTGTGCTTCCTTCAGACCTCCTCATTCTCCATCAGGTCCCAGCTCAGATGGCCCCCGCTCCAAGAAGTCCTCCCCAATCCCCCAGGCAGACTCAGGCCCTCCTCTGACTCCCCCATCCCAGTCCTGGCCGCTCCAGCTCATCACCCTCTGGGAACAGGTCTGCCCCCCCATCAGAGCATGAGCCCCAGGAGGCAGAGCCAGGCCCGTTTCCACCCCTGCTGGGTCCTGGCACTGCCCAGCACGGACACCCAGTGGGGGCTTGGTCAGCTGAGTGGAAGGCTCTTGGCCTCCTAAGCGGTTGTGTTTTCAGACCATGATCCCTCTCTTCCAGGTGTCTAACTCTGATTTTCTTGTCCTCCAGAAAGATCCCCAGCAGGCCCTCAAGCAGCTGGCCAAGATGTGTATCCTGGCTGACTGCACACTGGTCCTGGCCTGGAGGTGAGAGGGTGCTTCCTCCTTGCCCAGTTCAGGCTCCATCCTGAGATTATTCCCTGCCCCCATCCGACCCTGCACAGCCCTGCCCTTCTTCTTCTAGGAGCTCCCCTGTGTGAGTCTGGTCCAGGCACTGACACTCTCTGGGCCTGTTTCCTCGTCTGTAAAAATGGGGTCTTCATAGCTTTCTTGTAGGGCCAAAGGCACAGAAGCAGGTGATGTAGGTCAGATTTTCAGGACCTGCACTCCAGCCTGGGAACAGAGTGAGATGATGCTCTTAAAAAAAAAAAAAAAAAAGCCGGGAGTGGTGGCTCACGCCTATAATCCCAGTACTTTGAGAGGCAGAGGGGAGAGGATTGCCTGAGCCCACGGGTTCGAGACCAGCCTGGGCAACTTGGCAAGACCACGTCTCTACAATAAATAAATTTTTAAAAATTAGCTGGGCATGGTGGCATGTGCCTGTAGTTCTAGCCACTTGGAAGGCTGAGGTGGAAGGATCACCTGAGCCCAGTAGGTCGAGGCTGCGGTGGCCATGAGTGTGTCACTGCATTCCAGCTTGGGCGACAGTAAGACTCTGACTCAAAAATAAAAAAAGAGGGCAGATTCTACAGGCATAATTCACTGTACCTGGCCCTTAAAAAAAAAAAATTAGTGGGGCATGGTGGCACATGCTTGTGGTTCTGGAAGGCTGAGGTGCAAGGATCACCTGAGCCCAGTAGGCCAAAGCTGCAGTGACTGTAAGCAAGCCACTGCATTCCAGCCTGGGCCTCAGAGTGAGATTCTGACTCAAAAAAAAAAAAAAAAAAAGGCCAGGTGTGGTCACTCATGCCTGTAATCCCAGGACTTTGGGAGGCTGAGGTGGGAGGATCGCTTGAGCCCAGGAATTACAGACCAGCCTGGGAAAACTGGCAAGACCTTGTCTCTACAATAAATCAAAAAATTAACTGGGTATTGTGGTACCTGTAGTCGCAGCTAAGGCTGAGGTGGGAGGATCGCCCAAGCCCAGAAGGTCGAGACTGAAGTGAGCCGTGATTGTGCCACTGTACTCTAACCTGGGTGACAGAATGAGGCCCTGACTCAAAATGAATAAATTAATAAAATAAAATAAAAATTTAAACATCTGGATGTTAAGAGATAACGTAAACAAAGTTAAAAGACAGGTGACAGGAGGCTGGGCATGGTGGCTCATGCCTGTAGTTCCAGCACTTTGGGAGGCCGAGGTGAGAGGACTACCTAAGCCTCGGGGTATGAGACCAGCCTGGGCAACTTGGTGAGACCTTGTCTCTACAAGAAATAAAAAAATTAGCCAGGCATGGTGGCACACACCTGTAGTTCCAGCTACTTGGAAGGCTGAAGCAGAAGGATCGCCTGAGCCCAGCAGGTCAAGGCTGCAGTGGCCGTGAGCGTGCCACTGCCCTCCAGCCGGGGTGACAGAGTGAGTCGCTGACTCAAAAAAAAAAGAGACGTCTATATTTTTTAGACTAGTTTTAGATTTACAAAAAATTGATTGGAAAGTACAGAAAATGCTTCTTTATATGGCTTCTTCCCTGGTACTATTCCCTCAATTAAATTTTATATTGCCGGGCTCGGTGGCTCAGCCTGTAATCCCGCGCCTTTGGGAGGCTGAGGTGAGTGGATTGCCTGAGCCTACGGGTTCAAGACCCGCCTGGGCAGCGAGACCTCATCTCTACAATAAATAAAAAAAAAAATCAGCCGGGTGTGGTAGTGCATGCCTGTAATTGCGGCTACTTGGAAGGCTGAGGCGGAAGGATCACCAGAGCCCAGCAGCTGG
>NW_007074839.1:14719-22601 GCF_000164805.1 Carlito syrichta
TGGGCTCCGGCGATCCTTCCGCCTCAGCCTTCCAAGTAGCTGGAACTACAGGCGCGCACTACCACACCCGGCTAATTTTTGATTTATTGTAGAGATGAGGTCTCATCAAGTTGCCCATGTGGGTCTCGAACCCGCAGGCTCAGGCAAGAGACCCTGTCTTTATGAAGAAAAATTTTCAAAAATTAGTCAGGTGTGGTGGCACGAGCCTGTAGTCCTAGCTACTTGGGAGGCTGAGGCAGGAGGAACACTTGAGCCCAGGAGTTCAAGGCTGCAGTGAACTGTGGTCCTGCCACACTGTACTCCAGCCAAGCAACAGAGCAAGACTCCACCTCTAAAATAAAACAATTATTTTTCTCAGTGGGAAGCTGAATGTTTCATGAGGCTGGCTTTCTGCTGTAGTTGGGAAAATAAACAGTGTTTCTGGTTGTCATCCCTGTGAAACCCAGTACAAATGCTCCATGTGCTGACTTCCTTCCAAAATTGCTAACATTTCTTCAACAGTGCCAGGCCTGGTTCTGAGCTCTTTTTTTTTTTTTTGAGTCAGGGTCTCACTGTCGCCTAGGCTGGAGTCCAGTGGCACACTCATGGTCACCACAGCCTCAGCCTGCTGGGCTCAGATAATGCTCCTGCCTCAGCCTTCCAAGTAGCTGGAACCACAGTCACATGCCCCCACACCTGGCTAATTTTTTGATGTATTGTAGAGATGAGGTCTCGCCAAGTTGCTCAGGTTTGTCTCAAACCCCTAGGCTCAAGCAGTCCTCTTGCCTCCGCCTCCCAAATTGTTGGGAGGACAGGCGTGAGCCACCGCACTCAGCTGGTTCTGAGCTCTTACACAGCATCATAAAGTGCTCTGCAGTCCTCACAGTGCCACCATCCACGCCACTTTTACAGACAAGGAAACTGAAGCCCAGAAAGCAAATCACCCGCCCGGGGTCATGCAAGTGGGAAGTGGGCTCAGGTGCTGGCCAGAAAAAGAGGCACCTGGCAGGAGTCACTGCCAGGTTACACTTAGGGAGAAATGAGAACTCATTTGTAGCATCACCAGTTCCTACTACTGTAAGGAAATGAGTCTACAACCTGATACCCCACTTGTGGCTGACCTGAGTCTGTCCCCCCAGCCCTGAGGAAGCCGGGCGGTACTTGGAGACCTACAAGGTCTACGAGCAGAAGCCAGCAGACCTCCTGATGGAGAGGCCAGAACAGGACTTCGTCTCGCGGGTGAGGCCGGGCCCCTCCCATCCCTGCCTCAGCCTTGGGGTGGTTGGGCTTCAGTTCTGATTTCAAGGGATGCCTACTCATGCCCCGGGCCTCCCCTCTCTGGTTTCCCCCATCCCCTCCCATCCAAACCTGATTCAGCCTTCCCCAGCTCAAAACCCTCCCATGGCTCCCCAGTGCTCTGAGGGAAAGCTCCGTGTTCCTGCCAGGCCCTACAAGGGCATATGTGGCTCGGCAGCCGAGTCCTCCACTACGTGTGCATTCTGTTACACTGTGCTGCTCCCAGCCTAGCTCACACCTCTAAGCATTTGCCCATTCTGTTCCCTCTGCCCAATTACCTGTGTAATTCTATCTTCCATATCTCACTGATACTACCTTCTCCAGGAAGCCCTTCCTGATCCCCAGGCCAAGGGAAGTGCCCCTGCTAGGCTCCCCCATCCCAGCCCTGTCCTCCTGGGCCATCACTATCTGGAACTGAATTGTCTTCCCAGCTGGACTGGGAGCCCCAGGAGGGCAGGGCTGGAGCTGTCTTGGTCACTGCTGTGCCCCAGGACCACCCAGCACTCAGCGAGTGCTCAGTATTTGCTGAATGTATTGTTGAACCATTTATGCCTCTCCTAGGGATTCTTCTGGGAAGAGGTAAGTCAAGGGGGCTTCTAGACTGGTGGGGCCTTCTATCAACCACCATTACCCCCTGGGAAGATACTCTGAAAATCCATCTCAAGGAGAGGGAGTGATCTACCCATCATCCTGGGATTTGAACCCAGGCACTCAGATCCAGGCCACATGCAGAAATTTATTATCCCCCACTTTGAGCTGAGAAGCATTCTTGGTTCACCCCAGTGATGTCCACAGCACCTGAGTACTTTATTTTTTTTTTTTTCGAAACAGGGTATTGCTACGTTGCCCAGGTTTGTCTCCTGTGTTCAAGCCATCCTCTTGCCTCAGCCTCCCACATAGCAGGGACTATGTGCCTGGCTTGTGGTCCTGAGTGCTAAATATACTTTTAGGATTCTCATTTGCCCAAAAATGGAGGTCCAGAGAGGTCACTTCCCTTACCCAGACTCTCACGGGGAGTAGGCACTGGGGCTGGTCTTGTACCCAGGTCTGACCCCAGAGCCTTGTCTTCTTGGGCGGCACCAGCTCCTTGAGAGAAATCACGTGGCCAACACCCTTTCAGCTAGTTGGGGATTGTTCTGCGATTACCTTTTCATTGGTCCCTTCCCCTAAAAAAAGCATTACCGAGTGTCTCCTGGATGCCAGACTGTCTGGGGACATAGCAGTGACCCAGCCCTGTCCTCATGAGCTGTCTTGCTGGCCTTTCTCCTCCCAACGCACTTCTGCCTCTCCCTCCCTCTCCAGGTGACTGAATGTCTGACCACTGTGAAGTCAGTCAACAAAACGGACAGTCAGACTCTCCTGACCACTTTTGGTGTAAGGAATGCCTCCCACCCCATAAGCATTCCTACCTCGTCCTTCCCTAGGAAGCACTTCCCCATTTCCTTCCACCTCCCTGCCCACCCCTCAGCCTTCCTGCCTCCCATGCCCCACCCATAGGCCTTCACCTCCCCTCAGGAGTATCCCAGGTCCTGCATCAGCCTGTGGCCAGGACAGGACTGGCTTTTGTCCTCCCCCACCCTGATCTCTCACTTCCACCTTCCGTAGTCTCTGGAACAGCTCATCACTGCATCGAGGGAAGATCTGGCCTTGTGCCCGGGCCTGGGCCCCCAGAAGGTAAGAGCTCTGGGAGAGAACTTGAGGCAGGAGGGAACCCCAAATAAACAGGACCTGAGATCCCAAGGTTACCAGGTTTTGAAGGGTCGCAGTGCCTCTCATCTAGATGGGGAAACCGAGGTCCAAGAGGGTGGGAACCCACCCAACCTCACACAGCCTGTCTGGGATAGAATCCGGACTGGGCCTTTTCTCCCAGCCCCCGGAGCCCCCTCCAAATTGGGAGAAAAAGAACCAAAACCCACTCGAGTTATCAAACAAGTGGCTCATTTAATGCCTGCTTCCTTCTCTCTCCTGCTGAGGCCCGGAGGCTGTTTGACGTCCTGCATAAGCCCTTCTTGAAGGTGCCCCGATGATCCCAGCTCCCAAGGAGACCCCCAGTGTAAGAATAAAGCATTTTTCTGGCCCTGGCCCCAGATCCTGCTGGGCGTGCTGTGCTGTCGATGGGGAGGGGTCTTTGGCTCGCGCCTTCCAAGGACCCAGCATTTTTCAGATCCTCCGTCTCCCTGGAGGAGGCTATGCAGGGTCCTGCTGCGACTTCTTCTTCCGCTTTTTCTCCCGCCCTCCCGTGGGAGCCACCCCCCCAGACTCCAGAGTCGGCAGCAGCTCTGGCACCTCCTCTTGGGGCACCGGCTCTGGCATCCTGCTCTCCTGACTCCGCTTCTTCTTCTTCTTGGCGGGTCCTGCAGCTGCCCAGGGCTCCGCAGCCTCCCTTGGGTCCGTCAGCCCAGTCCCTGGCTCTGCCTCTCCATGACCTCTGTCTTTCTTCTTCTTTTTGGTGGATGCCGGAGCTGCCTGAGGCTCCAGGTCGTCTGGCAACTCAGGTTCCACCACCTCTGTCCCTGGCTCCGTCAGGGCATTCTGATGCTTTTCTTTCTTCCTCTTCTTCTTGGCGGGTGCCAGAGCTGCCTCGGCAGGAGGCTCAGCTTCACGTAGCAGCTCCAGCTCTGTCAGCTCCGGCTCAGTGGCCTCTGTCCCTGGCTCTGCCATTGCATCTTGCACTTTTTCTTTCTTCCTCTTCTTCATGGGGGGCAGTGGGATGGCCTCTTCTTGCGGTTCCACTTTCACCTGTGGATGAGACTCACCCAGCACCCCCTCCACAGGCTCCGTCCCTTCAGTCCCTTTTTGCCTCTTTCTCTTCTTGGTGGGGGACAAGACTGTCTCTTCCAGAGGCTCAGTTTTAATGAGTTCCAGCTCCACTTTCTTTTCTTCTGGCTCAAATGTTTCTTCCCCTTTGGATTTCTTCTTTTTCTTCTTGGTGGGGGACAGGGCCAGCACTCCCAGAGGCTGCGGCATCCCAGCTGTGGGCTCTGTTGTCGCGGGCTCTGTCCGCTCTGGTTCTTTCAGCTGCTGCTTTTTCTTCTTCTTCTTTCCTCCCACATCCATTTCTGGGGGCCCCAAAACTGTGTCCACTTCCAGGGCCCTGTACCCATTCACTGCCTCCTGAGAGACTGGGGCCTCCGGCATCTGCGTCCCCTTCTTCCTTTTCGCTGGGTTGGGTGCCAAGGCTGACCCAGGCCTTGTGACTGGTGGGCTGCCTCCAAAGGCACAGAACCGAGGCTTCAGGCCAGGGGGAACCCGTGGGGGGGGACTTGTTGGAATGGGCTGCAGAGGGGTCCCTGACAGGGATTCCTGCAGACCCTCAAAGATCCTTAGACTGCCCTGGGGGGCCGGGGCACAGATGAGTCCACCTCCCGCCTCTGCCGAGGGTGCCAGCAAGGTTGCTTCTCCAGCATGGGGGCTGCTGCCGAGGACCCGATAGCGATGCCGCTTGCCGGCCAACTTGCCCTTCACAGTCTGGGAGCCAGCGAGAGGCACGCGCCGCCCGTTGAAGCTGAAAGGGGGAGGCAGAGGCTTAGATCCTTTTGGTGGGAAAAAAGAGCTCACAAGCAGCATTTCTGGTTTCGCAGAAATGGCCCTGTAAGCCCCGTAAGTTTCCCCCACGTTCAGCCTCCCAGGAGGCAGTGTGGGACCACTCACCAGTCCGGAGCAAAGTCTGCAGGGGCCTGGATAAGCCACAGCTCCGTGTCTGGGCCTGTCAGCGTCTCCAAGGAGAAACGACGGGGCTCTGAGGCTGAGGGCATCGGGGTGAAGTCGGGGGGGCACGAGAACCGAGCAGCACCTGCGGGACAAGAGGAAACGGGGGTCTACTGGCACTCGCCTGCGGCCCACTGGTCCCAAACCCAATCCCCTCATCCGGTCTCTCCTGCTGCCGGCCTGTCGCCAGGGGCGTCCCCAACTCCACCGACCCAAGCCCGGGGGGTCCACCGGCAGACCCCCCCGAAAGATACCCTCTCGCTGCCCCGACTCCCGTTTCCGCCACGGGAGTTGGGCTCTCTCCCCGAGTCCTGTCTCCGGGAATGTCTCCTTTCCCACCTGAACTCCCCCGGGCGCCCCTTCTCCTCCCACCAGAGCACCCTCCGCACCCCGTAGTCCCGCTCGCTCGCCGCTGGACTGGGTCCCCTCCATCCCGAGGCGGATGCCGCACGCACGCCCAAGGCCGGCGCGGCTCCGAGCCGTCTGCTGACCACGTGGGTTCAGGGGGCGGGGCCTCGCCCGGGAGCGCCCAACTGGCGCGGGAGCGCGGGGGGCGTCGCGGCGCCTGTTCGTTCTGCAGGTAGAACTGGGGGAAACTTCCACTTGTGCGGAACAGAAGACCGAAGAAGAACTCTTTTCCCGAAAATTTCCTTCCGAAAGCAGGTGATTCGCCGTTTTGGGGGGCTCAGCACCTCACCAGGTACAAATGCGTCCCCCCCCACTCTTTCAGACATGGTTTGTTCTAACACCGCCTTAAAGGGGCAGTTGCACGGATAGGGCCTAACTCTTAAAGAGACAGGGAGGCCGATTGTTCTGAAATTCTTAAAAGACACAGGTAAGAATGCTGGTTGGCAGGCCAGTGCTTCCAATGTTACAATCCCTTTGTGGGGAGGCCGTGACGCCTCGGAAAGTTCATAATTTGAGTGGGAGAGGTGGGAAAATGGAGGAATGGAGGTAATCGCTAGCGAAGACGTGAAGTAGGAGCCAGGGGCGGGGCTTGTGGACTCTGGAGAAGCGGGAAACACAGAGGGAGGAGCCTGCGGATCCGGGGGCGGAGCCTAGGGCCCGGGAGCCGGACACGCGTGGGGCCGTGCGGGCCAAGGGCTGGCGCCTGTGGGTCAGATGAGTCTTATGGAAGCCCTCGTGGGCGTCGTTTCGTGCGTGGGGGCCCTTCCCGACAGCTCAGAGGGAGGAAGAGGGGGTGGAAGTCCTGATCGGCGGCCCCTCCCTGCCACAGGGCGCGCGTAAACAGCGGCACGTGGCCTCAGATCTGGGGGATGCGCCCACGCCCCTTCTCACCGGGGCCGCCCTGCGTGGGGCGGTGGTTGGGGCCGCGGGATGGTGGCTAGACAGGGTGACCCGACTGCATTCCTGGCCGGTGTGTCAGCGTCGCCTCCCGCCCCCTCTGCCGAGATTTCGGATCCTCCTCTCGAATTGGGGCACCTCCCTTCTCCCCAGGAGGGAGAGGCTTTCCAGAACCGAGGGAGGGTCAAGGGGAAGGGGCAACGTCTCCTCCGCCCGGGATCTCCAGACGGCTTCCCGCGCGTGGGCGAGAGGGACCTTAGGTGCCACCCCTGCGGGCTCCGGGACTACAATTCCCAGGGGGCCCGAGGCGGGGAGGTGCCCGACGTCGGCCGCGGGGGCTGCTGGGGGGTGTAGTCCAGCCTCCGACTTCGGGCTCTTGCTGGGAGAGCCCGTACAGACCCAGCCCGCCCTTTTTACCGACGGAGAGATGGAGGCTCAGAGACCCGAGGGGACGGTGATTTATCGAGGTTCTCGTCCTGCCTTAGGAACGGAGCACGGAGGGGGGCTCCTCCCAGCCTCCAATCTTAACACCCCTTTGGCAGTGTCCAAGTGTTCACTCGGAAAGACGGGAAACTGAGTCTGCAGGGGCGGGGCACGGGCTCAGGAGTCTGTCTGCCGCAGCCACAGCGAGGTGGGCGTCTCGGCTCTTCTCGCGTGTCTCCCTGGCCAGGTCGCCTCGGCTTCTGGGCCTCGCCCTTCCTGCCTGTGAAATGGACTCCGGGTGAATCAGAGGGGAACGTCTCGGTCTGCGCCCTGCACCTCCGGGACTACAAGTCCCAAGGTGCTCGAGGCGACCTCGGCTCCCCCTCCCCTGGGGACCCGCCCCCCTCCAGTCGAGTCACGTCGTCTAACCTGTTCCCGACTCCTGCCCCGCCCCGTTCTCCGCTCTCCGAAGCCGGAGCCGGAGCCGGAGCCGGAGGAAGCCCCCCGGTGCCAGGATCTGCTCCGGATCCGTGAGTTCCACCCCGCCGGGGTCCCGGGAAAGCCCGACAACCTTGTCCCTGGGAGCACTGGGAGGGGACCCGGACCCCGAGTCCCAGGGCGGAATTGGGGTGCGCAGACGCCTGGGTACTTGGAAGGAGGAGAGGACTCCGATGCCCGATTTGCGGGGCGGAGGGAAGGGGGGCTCGGACGCCGGAGTTCTTGGAACAGAGGGCTTGGGCCCCCGGGTCCTGGGGGGACGCTGGAGCTGGGAATTCCCGAGTCCCTCGAATCGGGGACTCTCGGAACCCGGGTCCTTGGATAGTTCGTATTGGGGCCCTCGAGTCCTGGTCAGAAATGGGAAGCTCAGACTGCTGGGGCTCGGGAGTGGGTGACCCCCCCGCCGCCCTCCGGCCGCCTTCTCGACCCAGCCCCCGGGTCCCTGAGCAGAATTAAGGGTGGGGCGGGGAGAATGGAGCCCGGGTCCCTGCAGTGGAGGGGAGCGCGTGCCCGAGTCCCTCCGAGGCGGTGTCCCGCCGCTCCCCCGACTTTCTGGCTCTGGGATGGGGGCGGGGGAGGAAAGAAAACCGGGGCAGCTCTCCAACCTCCGGTGTGCCGCTGAGCGAACCCCAACATGTCATTAACCTGGGCGTCAGACCTGCCTAACCAGAGA
>NW_007074839.1:22621-24147 GCF_000164805.1 Carlito syrichta
GGGGTGGGGGGGTGGTGGTAGCAGTATCTGGGGTTTGCTGAGGTCGTTGTAGAATCTAGGGCAGAATTCCAGAATGCGGGATAACCCTAACCCAACGCGGGCTGGATTCTGGGACGCTCGCGGGGCTGGGCACTTAGGCGTTAGAGAGGAAGGGGTGAACTGAGGCTTAGAGGTCTCCCAGGCAGCAGATTTGGGGGTCAGGATTTGGGCTCCCTCTTCCTCTGCAGCTCTCTGGGTGTCGGGATTCCATCTACTCCCACCAGATTTTCTGAGTAACCTTCTCCCTCCAGGGCTCTTTGCCCTGACCCGGAGGTGGGAAATGTCACCTCCACCCCCATCTGTCTGACCTGAGGTATTGCGAGAGATAAGGGAGGAATCGAGATAAGGGAGGAATCGAGGCTAATTCTGGAGGTGTCTGCCTGTCCTTGAGGCAGGGGGAGGGCAGGGCCAGGCTCCCTCTGCTGTCTATCCCCCCTCCTTCTCTCCACCCCCTTGCGTCATGGGGAGGGGGTTAAAAATGGAATGGTGGAGCCAGGGGCATCTGACCAGAGAGGGGTGTTTCCTCTCTGGGCTTGAAGGGCATTGACGATAGCCTGAAATAAAAAAATAATAGCCGTGCTGCCAAGCCAGGGCTCACGGCATGCCAGGCTCAGGTAGGACGGAGAAGTCCCAGGCGACGTCCCTTCGAAAGAGGTTTGCTGACCCCAGGGAAAGGCCCTTTCCCTACTGAGTGGGGAAACAGAGGCTGGCCACGCCCTGGGCTTTAGCCTGCTTCTGTCTGGAATCTTCCATGACTCTCAGCCCCTGTTCCTAAGATATTGAGAATGATCTCTGGCCACAACCAGGGAATGTTCAAGGCGGGGATTTAGGGCTTCAAGATCCAAGGGCTCAGGAAGTTGAGACCTTTGATGTCAACACTCAAGGCCTTTCCAATCTCAGAGAGAGACAGAGTTGAAAGGCCCCTTTTAGGGGAGGAAGTTACTTTGAGACTCCAGCCCTCCCTCTGTGCCAGACCCGGGATTGTTAATAGTGAACAGCCAGGGAAGGCTGGTTATTATGAACCCGCATGTGTGAATTTTATTTCCAGGCAGTGCAGTTGCTCTAAACACACCCCTTTGATAATCCTCCCATTATACACATGAGGAAACTGAGGCACAGAGAAGCTAGTAACTAACCCAAGTAGAGGCTGCGAGAGGGCAAGTCCCTAGCCCATTCCACAGATGTCCACAGAGGTGTAAAGCAAATCCCAGAGGGGGTGGGGCCTCTCCCGATGTCTGTCCCCACGGGACCGTAGGAGTCCACCCTGGGTGTTCCCAGCCCAGCCTGGCGCTCTGACCCGGTTTCTGGCTGACTCCTCCAGGAGGCCCGCAGGATCCTTAACCCCAAAACACCCGACTAGAGTGCAGAGGCGGCCAGGAAAGGAGCGCTAGGGGTGAGGTGGAGGGAGGCGCCCAGGGGAGGGTACCCGGGGCTGGGCGGGAGCCCGCGGGAGGGGGAGCCGGAGTCGGGAAGGAGCCCGGGAGAGG
>NW_007074839.1:24234-28419 GCF_000164805.1 Carlito syrichta
CCAGCCCCGCGACGGGCCCACACCCCGGGCTGGCATTTCCTTTGAGCCAGAGGATGTCCGCGTGGAATCTGAGAGTCTTAGAAATGTGGAAATCGTGAAATCCCCGGAAGAATCGCTGACTGCCAGAATGCTGGCACTGGAAGTGGCACCGAATTGCTCATTTTTACATTTTAGCAGACACTTGCAAAGCGTTTCCTGTGTGTCTCTGAGATCCGAAAAGCCCCGAGTTTTGATTTCTGTCGTCTCTACTTTCTAAGGCCTCGATTCTCGGAGCCCCGAATCTCTTCCTGCACCTTCTGACCAGGTGGAGCTCCACACCAGTCCTTGAGGCGAACTGTTATTTATATTTTTTATTTGTTTGAGTTGGAGTCTCTCACCCTGTTGCCCAGGCTGGAGTGCAGCGGCACGCTCACGGCCACCGCAGCCTCGACCTGCTGGGCTCCGGCGATCCTTCCGCCTCAGCCTTCCAAGTAGCTGGAACCACAGGCACACACCACCACGCCCAGCTAATTTTTTGATTTATTGTAGAGACGAGGTCTCACCATGTTGCTCAGGCAATCGTCTCACCTCAGCCTCCTAAAGTGCTGGGATTACGGGCTTGAGCCACCACACCTGGCAGAGGCAAACTGTTATTGATCCCCATTTTACACATCGGGAAACTGAGGCCCTCTGGGTTAGACAGTAGTGCTGCAGGATTTGAACGCTTGAAGTAGGCCTCCTTACTTGTGCTTTTACCAGCCCCAATATAGCATCCATGTGGACTTTCAGGATAGTGCAGTTCTGGGATTGATAGGACATCAGGACTGAGAATTCTGAGCTAGCCAAATTGAAGAATTCTAGAATGTTCCAAAGAAAATCATTGGACTCAGAACTTCCCAACAACAGACTCTCAGGCTGAGGGGTTTAGGCTCTGTCTAACTTTAGTTACCTGGCTGGGCATGGTGGCTCACACCTGTAGTCTCACCTCACACTTGTAGCCTCCAGCTACTGAGGAGGCTGAGGCAGAAGGATTGCCTGAGCCCAAGAGGTTGAGGCTGCTGTGAGCCGAGATTGTGCCACTGCATTCCAGCCTGAGTGAAGAGTGAGAACTCCCACTCAAACAAACAACAACAAAAACTATACTTACAGTCCCAAGGTCCTTACAGTTTTAGAATCAAGGGCTCTGGAGATTGAAGGGGCCTCTGATCTGTCTCCTCCTTTCACAGTTGGGGAGACTGAAGCCCCAGGAGTGGAAGGGACTCATCACCCAAGGTCACCCTCCCCCAGTACACCCAAATGAGCCACCAGCCCCAACGGGTTCTGTTCCCTCGATGTCCCAGACAGAGGCTGGTTTCAGCATGCCCCAGCCCGCCCTGCTGCCCAGGCCTGTACTGCTGTACCGCAGGGAGGTGTCAGAGCTGGCAGACAGGGTGGCTGCCATGGGCATGGGGATGGGGATGGTGCTGGCCTGACCGGTTCCTGGTGGCCTAGCTCCCTTCCACTGAGCTGGTGACCACAACTGCCCATCCGCCCTGCCACCTCCCTGTCGCTAACAATGGGCCACTGTAAGCCAGGCCTCCACTGGTGAGGTCTCTCCCCTCTGGTCTGATGGAGATGGCTCAGGATAGCAAGTTAGATCCAGGTATGAAACCTAATACTATCAACTTCTTGCAAGGTGACCTTGAACAAATGTTTCGGAGCCATACTTTCTTGCCTGCTAGGTGATTTTTTTTTTTATTTTTGAGTTGGAGTCTCACTCTGTCACCCAGGCTGGAGTGTAGCGGCATGCTCACGGCCACTGCAGCCTCGACCTGCAGTGCTCAGGCGATCCTTCCACCTCAGGCTTTTAAGTAGCTGGAAGCACAGGCACGCGCTCCCATGCCTGGCTAATTTTTTTTTATTTATTGTAGAGACGAGGTCTCACCAAGTTGCCCAGGCTGGTCTCAAACCTCTGGGCTCAGATAATCCTCTCGCCTCACCCTCCCAAAGTGCTGGGATTACAGGCTTGAGCCACCGTGCCCAGCTTGCTAGATGATTTTGATTGTTGAATGAAGCATGGAGTGCACAGCACTTAGCAAGATTCTAGAAGGCAATAGAATCAATTAGTCACTATTGTTTTATTTCATTACAGCCCAAGGCATGGTTCTGGTACACAGTAGGCAGCATCAATATTATTTTATTTTTTGAGTCCAAGGTCTCACTTTGTTGCCCAGGCTGGAGTGCAGTGACATGATCATGGCTCATTACAGTGTTAACCTCCTGGGCTCAGGTGATCCTTCCACCTCAGCTTCCTGAGTAGCTGGGGAATACATGCGTTCACCACTGCACCTGGCTAATTAAAAAATTTTTTTTGCCGGGCTCAGTGGCTCAGCCTGTAATCCCGGGGCTTTGGGAGGCCGAGGTGAGTGGATGGACTGATCCCGCAGGTTCAAGACCCACCCAGGCAACTTGGCGAGACTTCATCTCTACAATAAATAGAATAAAATAAAATAAATTTTTTTTTTGTAGAGACTGGGTCTCACTATGTTGCCCAGGCTGGTCTCCAATTCCTGGGCTCAAGCAATTCTTCCTTCTGGGCCTTCTAAAGTGCTGGAATTACAGGCGTGAGCCCCAGCGCCCGGCCCACAATTATTTAAAAAAAAAAAACATCTCCAGCAGCTAGCACAATGCCTCCTGTCCCTAGTAGGCTTTCCATAATTGATAATTATTATTTCATCCTATGTTCAGTTGTTGAGAAGTGACTGAGTCTTATCAGGGCTGAGATAAAGAGATGGACAAGGGGCCATGTAGAGAGTGAATTGTCCCGAGCGTTCTAGAATGGGTGTGAACTTCTAGGCGTGCGGGCTGGAGTCTGAAGGAACTGGCACTTCCCAGTGGAAGAAACGGAGTCTGGGCGCTGTGTGGCACCCTTAGGACCCCGGGGTGGGGCCAGGCCCCGGAGGATGTGCGGTCTCGAGGGGGCGGGGTCTTAGACGACTCCCTCCCCACCACGCAGGCGCCCGCTGCGGCCGGCACCATGGACAGCGAGGCATTCCAGAGCGCGCGGGACTTTCTGGACATGAACTTCCAGTGTGAGCGGGGGCTGGGGGGGGGGAGTTGGGGGGATGGGGAGGAGGGGGCGGGGCCCTGCCTTTAGGCCGGGTCCTTACTCCCCACTCCCGCTCACCCAGCGCTGGCCATGAAGCACATGGACCTTAAGCAGATGGAACTGGACACAGCGGCGGCCAAGGTGGATGAACTGACCAAACAGCTGGAGTCGCTGTGGTCAGACTCGCCGGCGCTTCCTGGCCCGCAGGCCGCAGCCCCTTCTAGGGTGAGCCTGGTCCCCACCCTGACACCCAAACCCAGCTTCTCTCCACACCCAGGCCTGGATTCCAGGCAAGGCTGCCCCGGACGGTTATGCAGGTTGTGGGTTATGCAGGTTGTGGGAGATTCAAGGGTACTTGAGAGAGGGAGGGGACCAGTCCAGGTGCAGTGGCTCACGCCTGTCATTCCAACACTTTGGGAGGCGGAGACGAGAGGATTGCCTGAGCTCAGGGGTTCGAGACTGGCCTGGGCAACATGGCGAGACCTCGACTCTACAAAATACCAAAAATTAGCTGGGTGTGGTGGCACACGCCTGTAGTTCCAGCTCCTTGGAAGTTTGAGGTGGAAGGATCACCGGAATTCAGCAGGTTGAAGCTACAGTGGCCGTGAGCAGTGTGCCACTGCATTCCAGTCTGGGCCACAGAGTGAGACTCTTCACTCAAAAAAAAAAAGAAAAGAAAAAGGGACCAGTGGAGGTGGATATCTAACAGGACCCTTGGAAGGAAAGGGGCTGCTTCCTACCTGTCATAAAGGCAACAAGCAGTAATGGGCTGGCCTCAGCCCTGATTCAGGGCTCTGTCCCTAACACCCCTCACCCTGGCTCTCTGTGCCTGAATTGCCACGGCCGGTCCAACTCCTCTGGGTTGGCCTTCACTGACCTCTTACACTCCCACCCCACCCAGACCCCTCTGCTAATGTCTCCTTTGATCCCTCCACATCCCGGCTTCCCCGCAGCTGTCCCGGTACAGCTCCAGCCCGGTCCTCGAGCCCTTCAGCAGCCGGGGCTCCCCCCGGAAGGCGTCCACCGACGGCGCGGACTCCCCATTCGGACGCTCGGAGAGTGCCCCGGCCCTGCACCCCTACAGCCCGCTGTCCCCCAAGGGCCGGCCATCGTCGCCG
>NW_007074840.1:0-615 GCF_000164805.1 Carlito syrichta
CACTGCACTCCAGTCTGGGTGACAGAGTGAGACTCCAACTCAGAAAAAAAAAAAAGAAATTGACAAGGTCTACACCATGTTGCCCAGGCTGGACTCAGGCAATCCTCTCATCTCAGTCTCTTAAAGTGCTGGGATTACAGGTGTGAGCCACCACGCCCAGCCTAGAATTGACAATATCTTAAAAGCTTAGATAAATGTGAGGAAGCAGAACTCTCATACACTGTCAGCGAGAATAGAAATTAACACCACAGCTTTGGACATCCATTCAGTGAGTATCAAAATGTATAATGCATATACCCTTTGACCCAGCAATTCTACATCTAGAAGTTTATTCCACAGAGATACTTGTGCAGATGCTTAAAGTCATGTAGTTCAAGGATATAAACTATTGCATTGTTTGTAGGGTAAAAACTGGAAACAATCTGCATGTCCATCATTTGGGGTATAATTAACAATATAATTTAATCCCATGTAGCCATTAAAAAATGATGAGTTACAAATATAGAATCTCAAAACTAGATTATTAATTGAAATATTTCTGGAAGGCTAACAATAAGCTTTTATTAACATTAGTTGCCTTGCCAGGTGTAGTGGCTCATACCTGTAATCCCAGAA
>NW_007074841.1:0-764 GCF_000164805.1 Carlito syrichta
GATTGGGATTTACAGAAAAGCTACAAAGATAATACAGCTAGTTCCTGTATATCCGTCATCCTGTATATCTGTTTCAGTTTCCCCTAATGTTATCATCTTTCATGGCCATGGTACATTTGTCAAAACTAGAGAACCACATTGCAAGTTATTATTAACTAAACTCCAGACTTTATTTGGATTTCATCAGTTTTTCTGCTAATGTTCTTGTTCTGTTCCAAGATCCAATCCAGGATATCACATTATATTTCATTGTAATGTCTTCTCTGATTAATCTCTGCTCTCTGACAATAATTTAGTCTTTGTTTTTCAGAACCTTGACAGTTTTGAGGAGTATTGGTTAGGTATTTTGTAGACTATACTTCAGATTGAGTTTATTTTTGTTTTTTGTTTTTCTCATAATTGGACTGGCGTTATGGACTTTTGGAAATTTATCACATAATGTCAGGTGGTATATTCTCATATCACTGGAGGTATTAACCCTGATCATTTGGCTAAAGTATTGCCTGCCAGGTTTTTCAGTTGTAAAGTTAGTGTTTTTTTCCTTTTCATACTCTATTCTTTGGAAGTGAGTCAGGGTTTTCAGTTGTAAAGTTAGTGTTTTTTTCCTTTTCATACTCTATTCTTTGGAAGTGAGTCACTAAGACCAACTCCCCTGGAAAGGGAGAGGGGTTTACCTACATGTATTATTTGGAGTTTTTCTGTAAGGGAGATTTACAGAAAAACTCCTTTCTTTATTTATAGACATCTTCTCCTTTATTTATGGA
>NW_007074842.1:0-1699 GCF_000164805.1 Carlito syrichta
CCGCCCGCCTCTCCCCCCCTCGCCCCCCGCTCCAGCTCTGTTGGAATTTTACAGCAGGTGCAACGACTGCTGTGCCCCCCGTTTTGCGGATGAGGAGACGGAGGCTCAGGGCGGACCCCTGGTCGGTTCGCGGCGTTTGTCCTCCGTGGAGCCCGAAGCCCTCCCAGCCTCCTGTTCCCGCGGCCTGGCTCAGTGCGGCTGCTGGAGCTGCTGTCGTCCCTGCTTTTCAAGAATTGTTTTCACAGAGCTGGCATATCCCCTGCCGCTCAGCCTGGCCCCAGACTCCCGGGCTCAGCGCCCAGAGCGCCGGGGTCGCAGGCTGAGTCACCGTGGCCAGACCTCAGCCCCACCCGTGACTGGGTCTCAGACAAGGGAGGCTGCCCCTGGCCGGGGGGACGCTGGATGCTGGCCGGGCAGGGCCCTTCCTCGGGGCCTCTGTCAGGGGCACAGGATGTAGAAGGGGGAGCCCTCTTGAGCCAGGGACCCGGTCCCCGGGCAGCATTTCCCTCCCAGCTGCTGGGGAGAGCGGCCGGATTCGGGCCCAGGGTCCCGTGGATTTGCACAGGTGGGAGCCTCCACCCTCAGGGTACACCCCGCCCAGAGTGTGCCCCCCCTGGCGAAGGGGTGCTGACACGCACAGGTTCCAACGGTCAGCAAACACGTGCGGGGTGCCTGCCGGGGTGGGCCTGGCTCTGGGCCTCAGGGGCACAGCAGGGGCTACGTGAGCCCAGACTGCCCTCATGGAGTCACAGACAATGCAGAAACAGGTGGCTGAGCCAGGCTTGGTGGCACCTGCAGTCCCAGCTCCTCAGGAGGCTGGGGAGAGAGGACTGCTTGAGCCCAGGGGCTTGGGGACGTACTGTATGGTGATCGTACCTGTAAGTAGCCACTGTGCTCCAGCCTGGACAACACAGCGAGATCCCATCTTCATAATAATAATAGTGTCGGATGATTAGCAGCGCTGGGAAGGAAAGAAAACAGGGTGATGGAGTGCCGGGGGATATGGCTTTGGGGTTCACCCTGCCTGGGAGGTTGTGCGTGAGGACGGAGGTGACCTGATTTGGGTTAGGGACGACTCCCTCTGGTCCCTGTACAAGAAGAGGGCCCGAAGGGAGGCCGCCACTCTCCCGGTGGGAGGTGAGCAGGGTGGACGCGCCGAGCCCCCGTCTCCCTCTAGTCAGCGTCGGCTCTTGGGGCCGCTGCTTCCAGCATCGTGAGTGACAAGCAAGCCTCAGTTTCCCCATCTCCGAAGCTGGCTTGTGGTCTGAAAGTCATGGGAGTCAGGCGTGCGGCGAGTATCTGCACGTAGTAGCTGCCTTTTCGGACTGAGCTCTATGGATGGGTTGCGGGGAAGGGGAGCGGACGCTGGGTGGGCAGGTGGATTAACAGGATGCGATTAGATGGATAGAAGGCTGAGAGGGTGATGGCTGAGTGGCCGAGGGGGAAGGATGGTAGGTGGATGGTGCACGTCCGCCTGGAAGGATGGGTAGGCCGGTGGCTGGCTGGCTGCAGCACAGGTGCCTGGGGAGACAGCAGGCGTGTGGGAGGGGATGGCTGGAGGATCGGCGGGGGGCCCGGATGAATGGGTGAGCAGGCCGGTGTGGAAGGACGGGCCGGCGGACGGGTGCGTGGGTGAGTGTCAGGGGCCGGCGGGGGGCCGGCGCGGCTCCGCACATGGACCCCGGATCCCCGAGTCCGG
>NW_007074843.1:0-611 GCF_000164805.1 Carlito syrichta
CCATCCTGGGCTCACCTGGAGGAGGGCGGGCAGGCCTCCAGACCGGAGCTTGAGACCCCCATGAGACTGGGCAGGGCCCACAGGGCTCCCAAGTCCCTGGTGCTGCCTGCACCCCGCACTCCTCTCAGGCCCGAAACTCCTCTCGTCCCAATCCCAGAGCCGATGCTGGTGCCCACCCATCCTCGGTGGGCTGGGAGGGACAGGGAGGCCAGGCCTGGACGCGGCCTGGGAGGCCCGGCAGCTGGACACGCAGCACAGCTGCCCCACCCATCCACACCTGTGGCCTCCGCTGGCCTGCACATGCCTTCTGCCTGCCTCCTCTCACCTAGACCCCCTGTCCTCACCTGGGCCCACCTGAGCTGGGGCTGGCAGACAACGGCTTTCCCCAGAAATGTGTTTCTGTATGTGCAAGGGGGTCCCGCCACAGAACCCCCCCACATGTGAGCATGCACACATGTGAACACACACGTACACACACCATGCACGTGCATATGCACACACCACACACATGCACACACCAGTGCAGGCACATAGGCGCATGCACACACACGCACGCACCACATACACGTGCACACACAGACACACACAGGTACAAGCAAACATGCACAGTC
>NW_007074844.1:0-1051 GCF_000164805.1 Carlito syrichta
CCTTCTGCCTCAGCCTTCCAAGTAGCTGGAACTACAGGTGTGTGCTACCACACCTGGCTAGTTTTTGATTTATTGTAGAGACGAGGTCTCCCCAAGTTGCCCAGGTGGGTCTCGAATCCGCAAGCTCAGGCAATCCACTCGCTTTGGCATCCCAAAGTGCTGGGATTACAGGCTGAGCCACAGAGTCCGACCCAGAAGGTTTTTTTTGTTTTTGTTTTTTTGAGTTGGAGTCTCACTCTGTCACCCAGACTGGAGTGCAGTGGCCGCTCCTGGTCACCGCAGCCTCGACCTGCTGGGCTCCGGCGATCCTTCCGCCTCAGCCTTCCAAGTAGCCGGAATTACAGGCATGCGCTACCACACCCGGCTGATTTTTTGATTGATTGTAGAGATGAGGTCTCGCTGCCCAGGCGGGTCTCGAACCCACGGGTTCAGGCAATCCACTCACCTCAGCCTCCCAAAGGCGCGGGATTACAGGCTGAGCCACCGAGCCCGGCCAGAAGGTTTTTTAAGTCTCTCATTTACAACTGATCTTCTCATTTATGGGCAAGTCACTTATCTTCTCCAGGCCCTGGTTTTTCAGGTCACACCCTGTTTCAGAAGGTGTTTTGACGACGGAATGACTTAAGGTATTTGAAGGGGTTTTGAAAAGTAAAAACTGGGCAAGCATGGTGGCTCTTGCTTGTAATCCCAGTACTTTCGGAGGTGGAGGGGAGAGGATTGCCTGAGCCCAGGTGGTTTGAGATCAGTCTAGGTAACTTGGAGAGCTCTTATCTCTACAGTAAAAATTAAAAATTAGCTGGGCTGGTGGTGAACACCTGTGATTCCAGATATTTGGAAGGCTGAGTCAGAAGGATCACCTGCGCCCAGTAGTCTGGGACTGCGGTGGCTGTGAGTGTGCCGCTGTACTCAAGCCTGGGCAACAAGGTGTGACTCTGACTTTAAAACAAAACAAAACAAAAAGAAAAGAGAAGAAAAAAAGTAAAAAACTAAGGGTCCAGTGTAAGGCAGCATTTTTTTTTTTTTTTTTTTTGAGTTAGAGTCCCACTCTGTC
>NW_007074845.1:0-1049 GCF_000164805.1 Carlito syrichta
GGAGCCCAGCAGGTAGAGGCTGCGGTGGCCGGGAGCCTGCCACTGCACTCCAGTCTGGGCGACAGAGTGAGACTCCAACTCAAAAAAGACCCAAAAAAACCAAAACTTTTACTACAAGGTTACAGTAACCAAAGCAGCCTAGTATTGGTACAAGAAGGTACAAGAATAGGCACATAGATCAATGAAACAGGACAGAAATTCTGGAAGCAAAACTTCAATCTCTCAAGCAACTCATCTTTGACAAAGCCACCAATAACAACCATTGAGGAAAGAAGAGCATATATTTTTTCTGAGGCAGAGTCTCACTCTGTTGCCCGGGCTGGAGTGCAGTGGCGCACTCACAGCCACCCAGAGTCGATCCCCTAGGCCCAGGCAATCCTTTCACCTCAGCCTTCCAAGTAGCTGGAACTACAGGCACTCGCTACCATGCCTGGCTAATTTTTTTATATAGCGGAGAAACAAGGTCTCACCAAGTTGCTCAGGCTGGTCTTGACCCCCTAGGCTCAGGTAATTCTCTCACCTCGGCCTCCCAAGGTGCTAGGATTACAGGCTTCAGTCACCGCACCCGGCCAGAAGAGCATATTCAGCAAATGGTGCTGGGGAAAGTGACTGACCACATGCAGAAGAGTGAAACTGGACCCCTACCTATCACCATATACAAAAATCAGCTTTAAACGAATCAAATACCTAAACGTAAAAGCTCAAACTATAAGAAACCTAGAAGAAATTGTAGGAAACACACCAATGCACATTGGAATAGTCAATCAACTCTTGACCAAATCCCCAAGAGCATATACCATAAAAGATAATATAGATAAGTGGGACTTCATTAAACTGAAAAGCTTTTGCACAGCAAAAGAAACCATTAAGAGAGTGGGGAGGCAACCCACAGTATAGGAAAAAAATATTTGCTGTGTATCTGACAAAGGCGCGTCATCCAGGATCTACAAGGAACTCAAATGCCATGATAAGAAAAAAACAAGCCAGGCTCGGTGGCTCAGCCTGTAATCCCGCACCTTTGGGAGGCTGAGGTGAGTGGATTGCCTGAG
>NW_007074845.1:1069-6602 GCF_000164805.1 Carlito syrichta
GCTACTTGGAAGGCTGAGGCAGAAGGATCGCCGGAGCCCAGCAGGTCGAGGCTGCGGTGGCTGGGAGCGGCCACTGCACTCCAGTCTGGGCGACAGAGTGAGACTCCAACTCCAAAAAAAAAGAAAAAAGAAAAAAACAAATAACCCTATTAAAAAGTGGGCAGGGCATGGTAGCGCATGCCTATAATTCCGGCTACTTGGAAGGCTGAGGCGGAAGGATCGTCGGAGCCCCAGCAGGTTGAGGCTGCAGTGGCCGGGAACGGCCATTGCACTCCAGTCTGGGCGACAGAGGGAGACTCCAACTCAAAAAAAAAAAAAAAAATGGGCAAAGGACATGAATAGACACTTTTCAAAAGAAGATATACAAGCAGCCAATAAATATATTTGGTATTTTTATGCTGCGGTATTTCAAAGTATAGCTATCATATGACTTCACACATGAACCCTAACAAACTATATATTCCATACAGTCTACTATAATGCACTCTTTGTCTGATTAGGACTTTAGGAAAAAGTCAGCAAAATGCCATCATTGTAGCTAACAAAAATTCTAATTATGTTTTAATTTTTTTTATTTTTTTATTTTTTGAAATAAACTCCTGGGCTCAAGAGGTCCTCCCACCCCAGCTTCCCTAGTAGCTGAAAGTACGGAGAAGCACGACCATACCTGGCTAATTAATTTATTTTTTGTAGAGATGGAGTCTTGTTACGTTTCCCAGGCTGGTCTCAAACTTCTGGCCTCAAGCAATCCTCCTTCCTCAACCTCCCAAAGTGCTGGGATTGCAGTAATGAGCCACCACATCTGGCCATTTTTAAAAAATTATTAAGCCAGGCTTGGTGGCTCAGCCTGTAATCCCGTGCCTTTGGGAGGCTGAGGTGAGTGGATTGCCTGAGCCCCCGGGTTCGAGACCCACCTGGGCAGCGAGACCTCATCTCTACAATAAATCAAAAAATCAGCCAGGCATGGTAGCACATGCCTGTAATTCCGGCTACTTGGAAGGCTGAGGCGGAAGGATCACAGGAGCCCAGCAGGCGAGGCTGCGGTGGCCGGGAGCGGCCACTGCACTCCAGTCTGGGCGACAGAGTGAGACTCCAACTCAAAAAAAAAAAAAAATTATTGACTTACAATTCACATACCAAATAATTCACCATTCTAAGGTATACAAGTCACTGTTTTTAGCATATTCGCAAAATTGTGCATCCATTACCTCAACCAATTTTAGAATATTCTTGTCTCTCTAAAAAGAAAACCCATATTTATTAGTAGTCATTCTTCAATCTCCCTCCTCAGCCCTGGGAACTACCAATCCACTTTTTCTCTGTATAGATTTGCTTATTCTGGTCATTTCATGTAAATAGGATCATGCAAGATGCTTTTTTTTTTTTTTCAGAGACCGCCTCGTTTTGTTGCCCAGACTGGAGTACAGTAGCATGATCATGGCTCACTGCAGCCTCAAACTCCTGGGCTCAAGAGATCCTCCAGTCTCCACCTCCCAAAGCACTGGGAATACAGACTGGAAATACAGATTCGAGTCACCACACCTGGCTCAATATGCATTCTTTTGTCTGTCTGTTTTCTATAACATATTATAATTTTCCAAGGGAAATCCATGTTGTTTCATGTATCTGTACTTCATTCCATGTTATGGCTAAATAATAATCCATGGTAGGAATATACATTTTGTTTAAACATCCATCAGCTGATGGGCATTTGGGTTGCTTTCACTTCTGAGGTTTGTTTTGTTTTGTTTTGTTTAAATCAGAGTCTGACTCCGTTGTGGCCCAGGCTGGGGTGCAGTGCCACTATAATGGCTCACCACAGCTTCGACCTCCTGGCTTAGGCAATCCTTCTGTCTCAGCCTCCTGAACAGCTGGGACTTCAGATGAGTGCCACTACTTACAGCTAATTTATTTTATTATTTTTTTATTTTTTTATTTTTTGCTGGTACTGAACAAGGCTAGTCGGTAGCACTATCAAATGTATGTTTTTTGTTTTGTTTTGTTTTGTTGAGTTGGAGTCTCACTCTGTCGCCCAGACTGGAGTGCAGTGGCCGCTCCCAGCCACCGCAGCCTCCACCTGCTGGGCTCCGGCGATCCTTCCGCCTCAGCCTTCCAAGTAGCCGGAATTACAGGCATGCGCTACCATGCCCAGCTGATTTTTTTTTTAATTTATTGTAGAGATGAGGTCTCGCTGCCCAGGCGGGTCTCGAACCCACGGGCTCAGGCAATCCACTCACCTCAGCCTCCCAAAGGCGCGGGATTACAGACTGAGCCACCGAGCCCGGCTTATTTTTATTTTTTAGAGATGAGGTCTCACTCTATTTCCTAGGCTGGTCCTGAGCTGCTGGGCTCAAGCAATCCTCCTGCCTTGGCCTTTCAAAGTGCAGAGATTACAGATCTGAGCCACCACATCCTGCTTCTTTGAGTTTTATGAATAATGCTGCCACAAACATTTATGTATATGTTTTCTTTGAATATTTGTTTCAGTTGAACAAATAATCAGTTCAGTTCACCCAGGTATATACTTAGGACCGGAATTGCTGGATCATGTGGTAATTCTATGTTTAACTTTTTGTGGAAGTGTCAAACTGCTTTCCACAGTATCTACATCATCTTATGTTCTCACCAGCAATGTATGAGAATTCCAATTTCTCCACATCCTCATCACACATGTTATTTTTCATTTTATTTTTATTCTAGCCATTCTGGCAATTGGAAAGTACATCTCCTGGTGATTTTGAATATTTGTCTAAAAGACTAATGATGTTTTACATTCTTTCTTTTGCTAATTAATCATTTGCATGAAGAAAGCAGAGGATTTGCAGCATAAGAGCCTGGTATGTGTGAATCCATCCTGCGCCATCCTGTTTTCCCTTGGCAATGCTATTTAGCCTCCATGAATGTCAGTTTCCTAGCACAATGAGTAATTATTGAATCTGTGTTTGTTCAGGGAATGAGGACATGAAAAAGGCTGTGACTTGGTTCTCTGTGTGAGGGGTTGTCTATTACTCCCTTAAGTAAAGGAGAAATCCAGAGAAGAGCAGCTGAGATTCATAGCCCAGCTCTTTTTTCAAGTAATTTCACTTGGGAAGGAGGGGGAAGCTCTTTTCACTTTCCATTTTTCACAAGGTAGAATTGTGGCAGAGTGTTAGCTCTCCCCTAATCTTCCCATCACCCAGTGAAAGTAGCTGCCTGACCATAACAAAGAACCACATATGCCTATGTATACTCCTCTCTGTCCTGGTAATTCCCACCCACTTCTGCCCAAACAGCAAGAAAATGGGTGAGAGAAAAGGAATGGGAATATGTGGCCAGTAGGTGGTCTGGGAATGGGGGTTGGGAAATGCTGAGAGTGTGAAGATCACTTGGCCAGGAGGGAAATGGAGGCAGAAAATTCTCAACAGTTAGAAGCAAAGTTCAGTCGTTCTACCTTCCAGTTGATGCAGGGGCCTTGGATTTCTTTTTAAAGTGTTTCTATTAAGGAAGTTAGACTGAGAGGCAGACCTGAGCAGGGTGACCAGTTCTCGCTCAAAACACTTCTGTATTTGTGAAAAAAATTTTTTCTTAAAAACAAATCAACCAAGGACTGCATTTGTGAATAGGGTCCACAAAAAATAAAGAGTCCACAAAAAATATCTTCACAGTGAATTATTTAGCAACCGAATAGCCTGCAAGTTTCCCATAGGCCATTATTTTTTTAAAAAATCTTTATTTGCGACCTCCCACCCCCCTTTAGGAAACACTCCTCTTCTCTGAGTGGGGTCATAACGGGTTATCTCCGTTTTCCTTTATACACTACAGGTATTCGCATTCTGCCAACATTATTTAGCAAGAGAAATGTGCTCCTTTTATTAAAATTAGGAAGCTATAAATCAGGGCAACGGTCAGGCAGAAGAAAACTGCAAGTCGTTGTTACTCCTTCGGACTCAGCACACACCCACCCACCTAGGCGGCGTGGGCGCCACCACCAGCAGCCCCTGGAAGGTCCCAGGAGAGGCGCTGGCCCCCTAGCAGTTCCAAGGCAAAGAGCGGGAGGTGACAGAGTGCAAGCAGTGTCTGCTCTTCGGAACCCGCCTCTCACTTGAGGAGGGAGCAGTTGAGATTTTATTAACCTCAGGCATATGAATGATGTAAACTTCTCGTTTGGAAGTGTACTTATTTAAATTTCTTTTACCTCTAAATAGTTTTGTGAATGTTGAACAGTAAATACTCCATTTTACTGTTCTGTCTCAGTCATCGTTTGCCCTCTTGGCAACAAGGATTCAACTCTTTAAGAGTAGAGCAAGTGATGAGAAGTTTCCCAACTGACTTTCCCAAGCCCACCTTTCCCCACCCCTTCAAGCATCTGGGACTGGCTCAGGATGTACCACTCCTCCCCTGGGCGGGGCCGACACGACAGAACCCGGATTCCCTACACCTCCTCTTGCCCTTACCTTCAGCCCCCAACTCCCTCCGGGAAACAAGAGACACAAATGGTAGTGGAGGGAGGGGGTGGCGGTCTACCCTGGGGCCACGCGGCCCCTGCTTTACCGCTGGGGGCGCACTGGGGTCCTGCGGGCCTCAGTGTGCAGATCCGACTGATCCGGCCTTTCTTGCTGGCGCGCGGCTTCAGCCAGGTAGGAATCCTGCGCCCCGCTTTTCTTCCTTTCTTTGCATTTCCTTTCCCTGAGGCGGAGGACGCGGGAGGACGCGGGAGGACGCGGGAGGACGCGGGAGGACGCGGGAGGACGCGGGAGGACGCGGGAGGACGCGGGAGGACGCGGGAGGACGCGGGACCGATGATTGGACTGTGGGCGGCCTTTCTGGTGCCGAAGACCTTCCCTCCTCACCAGCGTGTGGGCAGCCAGTGCCCGGCGCGCGACCTTGCGCAATGGTGGCTGCAGCCAGGCCAGCTCCGGCGGTCCGGCGAGTGTCTAGGGGTCCCACCAGGCCAAGACGGGGCCGCGTGGGCCCGCCGGCATCTTGCGTTTTGGACGCTGAGTTTTTGCCGCCGCCGAGCATGTGAATGTGCTCTGGCAAGTATAGTAGAGCCCCTTCGGCCTTCCCCGTCGGTGGCCCTGGAAGCGGTTCCCTGTGACCGGAGGGCGGAGCGGGCAGCAGGAGAGGGCGCTCCCGTCGATATTTCCTCGTCCCACTCGGGTTTTTCCCACCCACGTGGCCAGAGGAGGGTCTGCGCGTTCGGTGGGTTTGGATCGAGAGGTTGTGGGACCGCATGGCTTCCCTGCCTGCAGGAGCTGGGCTCCTCGGAATTTACCCCTTAGAGGAATATTTCCTTCATGAAATTTTGGCCTAAAAGAGATACAGCTCTGTGTACACATATGCACTTCACAAGACATTTTCAGGGGATCTCACATTTTTATCTTTCTGCTGTTCTGTGAAGTTGGAGGATCTGAAACAGCCATGATTATTAATGAAATAATCGAGCCTTTAAAAAAATAATTTTAGGTATCATATATCATAAAAGCCGGGCTCGGTGGCTCAGCCTGTAATCCCGCGCCTTTGGGAGGCTGAGGTGAGTGGATTGCCTGAGCCC
>NW_007074845.1:7188-10327 GCF_000164805.1 Carlito syrichta
CCTCGACCTGCTGAGCTCAGGTGATCCTTCCGCCTCAGCCTTCCAAGTAGCTGGAACTACAGTCACGCGCCACGATGCCCAGCCAGTTTCTGTGATTTAGTCTAGAGACGAGGTCTCACCAAGTTTCCTAGACTGATACTGAACCCCTGGGCTCAGGCAGTCCTCTCACCTCAGCCTTCCAAATTGCTGGCATTACGGGTTGAGCCACTGCGCCCAGCCAATTCGGTCTTTAATTCCAAAATTTAAAAACATACATGAAAAATTCTGTGGAGAATTGATGGCATGAGAGGGCAGCTGAGATGTACTAATCAAAGATTTTCACATAAAGGACTGCACTGTGTTTTAAGTGAGGTTGTAATCATTTTAACCGTAAAGGTGACAAAGCGATTTGCATCAGAACCTGTGGTCTCACATCACCTGTGAAATGGTATTTGACTCACTGTATGTGTAGGACAAATTCTAGCAAGAAAATGGGATATGATGACTTGGCAATGCTTCAACCAGACCCAAGGCAGTTCAGGAACTGGTAAAGAATACAAGATTCCTCAGAGTGGGGCAAACTGGTTAGAAGCACACAGCACGTGAGAAATTATACACTAGTGTAGTTTTTCATTTTGATTTCCCTTATGAGTGGTTGGGGAATATTTTTGTACATTTAAGATTCTTACGTATTTCTTTCTCTGTGAAGTTGATGTCTATTTCTGTTGGGTGGAAGGGTGGTTGAACATGCATAGTTACACACTCTAGGGCCTGGCTCTACAAAAATGGATGCCCAGGGTACCTTTGGCATTAAGCATCACACACACACACACACACACACACACGCATACACGTATACACGCATGCATACACACACGGAACACAGTGTGAGATTCAGAGCTGCAAGGTCACAGCCAGCACAGCACCAGGCAGTACAGCAGTGGCTTCGGGTCCTTGGTGGCTTCGAGTCTCCCCCTTCTCTAAGCTCATGGGAAATGTAGGAACTGTGGCACTTCATCTGTGCACACAAATTCCAGATTTACTAGTCCTAGCTCAGGGCAGAGTATGCAGAGATTTCTTCTTGGCCACCAGAAGGATTGGTACATCTAAGCAAAAATGTTTGGGCATTCACCTCTTAGGGTTGTTCTCCAGCAAATCTAGACTGTTCGTGAAAAATCACGTGAAGATGATGTTGGTGTCTGAGTAGGAGAGGAGTCTTGGGTGGTCCTGACTTGCCTTTTACCTCCATGTCGGCCACATAGTTCTCAAAACTGATGAACATGTACACCTGGAGGAATTTGGCCTTATTAGACATGATCAGTGTGCACATTTTGTTGCAGTCGCAGTTGCCCACACTACCAGCTTTTTTTTTTTTTTTTTGAGTTGGAGTCTCACTCTGTCCCTCAGACTGGAGTGCAGTGGCACACTCCCGGCCCCCGCAGCCTCGACCTGCTGGGCTCCGGCGATCCTTCTGCCTCAACCTTCCAAGTAGCTGGAACTACAGGTGCGTGCTACCACGCCCGGCTAATTTTTTTGTTTTATTGTAGAGATGAGGTCTCACCAAGTTGCCCAAGCGGGTCTTGAACCCGCAGACTCAGGCAATTCACTCACCTCAGCCTCCCAAAGCACGCGATTACAAGCTGAGCCACCGAGCCCGGCTACTACCAGCTTTTTTAGGATGGCCACTATGAGCCCATAGGGCCAAGCTGCAGGAAAGAGGTCTACAAGTCCTTAACTACAATCACGCTAGCAGCCCAGCTAGCTGCTCACAACTTTCCTCAGCCTGCCCACTGGCGTCTGGGGTCGCTAGAGTCCAAGAGTCAAGAAAATACAGAGAGTTGGACAGCATAAACAAAATTAGACCAGCTCTGTCTGCTAGTGGGCAGTTACCTAAGTTAGAATACTAGACTCACATCTTCAGAGGTAGCAACAGTGGGAAAGAAAAAACAATACTGGGAATTTTAAAGAAAGAATTCTGGGCTGGGCTCCGCGGCTCAACCTGTAACCCCAGCACTTTGGGAGGCCGAGGCAAGTGGACTGCCTGAGCCTGCGGGTTTGAGACCCACCCGGGCAACTTGGGGAGACCTTGTCTCTACAGTAAATCAAAAACTTGCTGGGCGTGGTAGTGTGCGCCTGTAGTTCTGGCTACTTGGAAGGCTGAGGCAGAAGGATCGCCCTAGCCCAGCAGATTGAGACTGCGGTGGTCTGGGCAGCAGATGAGACTCCAACTCAAAAAAAAATAAAAAATAAAAAAAGAATTCAGGGCCGGGCTCTGTGGCTCAGGCTGTAATCCCAGCACTTTGGGAGGCTGAGGCGAGTGGACTGCCTGAGCTCCTAGGGTAAAGACCACCCGCAATCTGGCACCCGGGCAATTTGGCGAGCCCTCATCTCTACAATAAATCAAAAGGAAAGGAGGGGGGAGGGAGGGAGTGAAGGGAGGGAGGGGAAGGGGGACAGAGAGAGAGAGAGAGAGAATGAAAGAGAGAAAGAATTCCATACTCACACTGACTGGGAGGCAAAAGCCATATCCTTCTTGATGATTAATTATATTTCCTTTTTTTCTTCTTTTTTTTTTTTTTTCTTTTTTGAGTTGGAATCTCACTCTGCCACCCAGACTGGAGTGCAAAGGCCGATCCCCGCCACTGCGGCCTCGACCTACTAGGTTCCTCGACCTACTAGGTTCCGGCAATCCTTCCACCTCAGCCTTCCAAGTAGCTGGAACTATAGGCGCGCGCTACCGTGGCTAGTTTTTTGATTTATTGTAGAGATGAGGTCTCACCAAGTTGCCCAGGTGGGTCTCAAACCCACGGGCTCAGGCAATCCACTCACTTCAACCTCCCAAGGCGCGGGATTAAAGGCTGAGCCACCGAGACCGGCTGATTAATTATATTTCAAAAGAAGAGCTCTCAGATCCTAGAGAGAGAGTCTTCAGAGTTGCGAGTTTTTGTTTTTATAAGTGCAACTTTTTTGTTTTTTAGTTGGAGTCTCATGTTGTCACCCAGGCTGTAGGGTAGTGGCAAGCTCCTGACCACCGCAGCCTCAATCTGCTGGGCTTAGGCTATCCTTCCACCTCAGCCTTCCAAGTAGCTGGAACTACAGGCGCACGCCACCATGCCTGGCTAATTTTTTGATTTATTGTAGAGATGAGGTCTCACCAAGT
>NW_007074845.1:10347-12264 GCF_000164805.1 Carlito syrichta
TTTCTGCGTTGGAGTCTCACTCTGTTGCCCAGACTGGAGTGCAGTGGCCGCTCCTGGCCACCGCAGCCTCAACCTGCTGGGCTCCGGTGATCCTTCCGCCTCAGCCTTCCAAGTAGCTGGAATTACAGGCATGCGCTACCACGCCCGGCTGATTTTTTTGATTTATTGTAGAGATGAGGTCTCGCTGCCCAGGTGGGTCTCTAACCCACAGGCTCAGGCAATCCACTCACCTCAGCCTCCCAAAGGCGCGGGATTACAGGCTGAGCCACCCAGCCCGGCTGGATTTTTTTTTTTTTTTGAGTTGGAGTCTCATCCTGTCATCCAGGCTGGAGTGCAGTGGCACGCTTACTGCCACCACAGCCTCTACCTGCTGGGCTCAGGTGGTTCTTTCGCCTCAGCCTTCCAAGTAGCTGGAACTACAGGCGTGCGCTACCATGCCCAGCTAATTTTTTGATTTTTTTGTAGAGATGGGGTATCACCAAGTTGTCCAGGCTGGTCTGGGACCCCTAGACTCAGGCAATCCTCTCTACCTCGACCTCCCAAAGTGCTGGGATTACAGGCTTGAGCCACTGCGCCCAGGCTGGGACTTTTTTTTTTTCAACTGTGAGCATTCTCTGGTAGGCATTCCAAGAAGGACTAGGTCATCCTAGGGACACTGATTCAAGCAGCCAAAAGACATGATAGATTTTGGTAAATCACTTAGTGCAGGAGTTTAGATGGAGTGCCAAGTGCTCTGAGGCTCTTAAACCTGACTGATCTACAAGCGGAACGATCATTGTCTGAAAACAAGGGCCTGGTGGTGTGAGAAGAGCCATATCCTCAGAAACAGTTGTCTTGGGATGGCACTTTCTCACCCCAGTCCTGATGCCTCTGTTCAGAACCCTTTGTGTCTAGCTGCCTGAGACCTCAAGGTCAAGTTACATTTCACTGAGAATACCCAAGTCAAAATGTTTACAGTGGACAGTGAGTAGGATTGGCTTCAACTCTGTGCCTATATTCAAAATTTTTCCAGGTTCTTGACTGCAAACAGTGCAAAAGATACAGCCCTGAGTAGACATGTTTAGGTACATTTGTAGGGTGACTTGATGGGAAGTCATATATTCTTTTGCAAGAGGAAGCCAAATACCACTCTACCTTGAAGATGCCCTGCACACTGGAAGACTACATATGAGTGCTGGGATTCACCTGGCTTCAGGCACTTTAATACTGGTTGGTAGTACTTTTTTCCAGTAGCAAATTGCTGAGAATGAAGTAACTGAGTGGAGTGGAGGGAAAAGGCACGTTAACATTTTTGGTGGCCAGGTGCGGTGATTCAAGCCTATATTCCCAGCACTTTGGGAGGCTGAGGCAAGAGGATTACCTGAGCCCGTGGGTTCAAGACCAGCCTGGGCAACATGGTGAGACCTCGTCTCTACCAAAAAAAAAAAATTAGCTGGGCATGGTAGCACGCTTCTGTAGTTCCACCTACTTGGAAGGTTGAGGTGGAAGGATCTTCTGAGCCCAGCAGGTCAAGGCTGCGGTGGTCCGGAGTGTGCCGCTGCCTTCCAGCCTGGGCGACAGAGTGAGACTCCCAACTCCAAAAAAAAAAAATTGGTACAAGACTGCCATCTACAGGAAAGACTTTCACTATCTAGTGCATCTCACACACACCCCTAACATCCATACCACAATTTCATGGAGAACATTGGAAGCGGAGGAAACATAGGGTCCCAGAAAAGAATAAATAAGAAAGCCCCAAGCCAAGAAACAGGTGAAAATAGTCAAAAGCTATTTCAGGCTGTGGAACCTCCAGACATAGACAAAGAGGCAAAATGCCTATGCAGAAGGGCACAGACTATGCAACTTACATATTCTAATAGCAACCATGACTACCAAGGAATAGCCACAAAAAAAAAAAAAAAAAAAAAAAAAAAAAAA
>NW_007074845.1:12321-17658 GCF_000164805.1 Carlito syrichta
AGCAGAGGCCTCCTTCAAGGAGCCCAGGGGTCAGGGCTGTGGGCGGTTGGCCTGGTGCCCGGTCCCTTGAGAGCAATGGATGTGCTGGCCTAGGTGGGTCCTCAACCCTGGGAGATTCCCTTGGCCACAGTGCATCCCAGGGAGGGACCTCTCAACCCTGCAATTCTGCGGGCACAGTGGCTGGCAGGTGTTTCTCCGACCTGGGGAGGAAGATGGGTGGGCTGGTCCCTGAGGGGTTTGTATCCAGACTGCCCTGGGTGACATACATGCAACCCCAGGCCCAGCCAATTTGATATCTGGTGCCCTCCTGTGATTTATGTTGGTTGTATCCATGGCCCCAATCGTGGGACAAGGCTCGTAGAGCAAGGCTGTTCTCCCTGGTGCTCCATTTCTGCTTCAGGGCCTTCCAGGGCCTCTGCTGCTGCTTTGGAAGTTCACAGGCCTTGGATCTGGGATCAGAAGTGGATGTATGCATGTGGTGGCAACCTTTTAAAAAGGGATACTTTTTGGGTTGCCACTGGGCAGAAAGAGGGTTTTTCCAGGTCTCTGCCGCAGCTTGGGAAGCCAAGAGCATCCAGAAGCAAGAATCCATGGGCTTGGCCCAGGGAGCACCTGTTGCATGTCAGGAAGGAATGCTGGGGCAGACACAGGCCACACAGCCAATAGAGCTAGCTGGGTAGTGGTGCCTGGTACCTTGCCTCACCCCGCCTTCCCTGCCCCTGTAGTGAGCCCAGCAGGAGAAACTGGGCCTAGTCCAACTTGGCATGTGGGGCTGTAGCATGCAGAGACATGTCTCCTTGAAGGAAGCAATCTGGTAGAGCAGGGACTGGACCAATTTTTGTATATTTTCTTTCACTTCCAAGCATGTCTGCAGCTGGTCTCTTCGGTGATCAGAAGTGCCTGTCTCAAAGGGTATTGCTCAGTCTTCATTTGTAGAATTCAACAATGGGAAGGGACCTAGAGGAGCCATGGGAGATAACAGTGGGATGTCTTTGTTTCTCCAGGATGGGAGGACATCAAGGAAAAATGATGAGGTGGTCGACCTCTGAAGTCTGACTCCTTGGAAGAAGAGTGTATTCATGTAAGTGAAAAGGTAGCAACATTTGTGAAGGGTAGATGTTGCTTCATGAGTCCAAAGAGACATCCACATGTCTACGTCTGCCCCTTCGTGCCCATGTGCACACAGGATGCCATGCAAATACACATTCATCTTCCACCTTGCTGTGGTGTGTGGGCCAGCCTTCTGAGGATGCGCAAAAGACCATCACAGCATGACTGGCCTAGCCATGGCTTTGGGAATCAAGGAGGGGGTTTTAGGGTTCCTGGTGGGTGCCAGAGAGCTAGTAGCATGTGCCTTGGGCTCCTTCAATTTCTATTGATGCCTCTCAGGCTATACTAACCATTTCTAACGTGTTCAGTTGTATCTGTTGTCATTTTAGAGCAATACATTGACACGTGGTCCTGAAGATTATAAAGATTATAAAGAAATAAACCAAGGGGGAGAAAGGCAGAGGAGAGACACAGACAGATGAGTAGAGAGACAGAAGAACAATCTGGGGATAGAAAGAAAGAAACACTTTTTTGTGGGGAATTCTAAACAGAAGTACGAGGGGGTCAGGATCGAGATGGGACTAGGAAGACAGCAGCTGGGATGCAGTGTGTTCCTACTGTTGACTCTGTGTGATCCTGAGAGTTGGTGTCCTGGGGCTTGCATCCTTCCTTTCTGCAGGTGTCAAGAGGCATCCCACTTCTAATGTATTCCTACCCTGTGACAGGGAGAAAGTGTTTACTACAAATTGGACACCACTTTTGGGGGACGAAGGTCCCAACATTTGGGTGTTGCCTCTCCTTTGTTACCCAATGATACCCACTAGTCATCAGAGGCATGCATGCCTCTCTGTCTTTTCCTCCTCAAGTCTTGCGATGGGAGCTGTCCAGAGATTGACCCAGGCCAGGTACTTAGGAGGATGGGAGTCTTGGCTGTACCACAGAGCTCCCCACCTGTCTGACTTCTCCAGGCCTGAAGTCCCACTGACAGCCATAGGAGAAGAGTAAGGTGCTTGGTTCTGAGGTTCTGGCACTGCACGATTTTCACTACTCTCCTGGAGCCAGTGGGATACTGGTCCCTCTTGTCCTGGTAGTCAAGTGGACTTCATAGTGGAATGTGAAGGGGCACAAGTCAGAATGTCTCTTGGCGGTGGATGAATTAGGGGGTGGGGAGGGCACATCCCACCGTGTGCCCAGTTTTCATAGATTTTCTGGGGGCTCAAGCAACCTCCGATACCCAAAAATTAGAGGTGGTAAGGTCAGGGCCTTGTCTAGGGTGTTGAAGGAGCGCTCATCCCTCTTGGTCACAAAGGCAGAGCCAGCGGACCTTACAGAGGCCAGGCTCTGCTGGACAAGGGCACTGCAGGTGGAAGAGAATTGGCCCGGAGTGGCCCAGAGCCTGATCTGCCATGTCTCAGTCCCATTGTGCAGCAGGTTGGCGTTTTTTTTGCTCCGCAAAGGGCGGAGGGAGTGGACCTGGGGGAAGGGCAGGTGGGTAATTGCGGTACAACACTGCCATCCAAAGGAAGTTGTTTGGCGATCCTGTGAAGTCTTCCCTGTGGTGGCTCCAAGAAGCGTGGCTTGGGAGTGAGGTCAGGGTGCAGAGGGGACAAGAGACGCTGCTGCCAGGGATTGGAGCCCTCTGGAGGCACGAGGTCAGCACAGTCAAGGGCCTGGTAGGGCCGTGGAAGTCCCAGATCCAGGCGCAGGACGAGACGAACAGCCAGGATGCCTGGCTGGTGCTTTCCAGGAAGCGGAGGCTTGGGAGGCTGGAGGTGGCCATGTTTGGGCCGGGACTAGCGGGGGCCTCTGCAAGGAGCCCTGGCTCCAGGCTGTAGGTGTTTGACCCAGTGCTGGTTCCCTTGAGAGCCACTGGCCTGCTGGCCTGGGGGGGGTCCCATGCCCCCGGAGACTTTCCCTGAGCCACAGTGCATCTCTGAAAAGGACCTACAGTTCCCTCGCCATGCTGGCCAGCGCTGGTGTGCTCCTCTGGCCTGGGGGGCAAGATGGGTGTGCTGGTCCCTGTGTGGTACGTCCCCAGAGTGCCCTGGGCCAGAGACCTGCGACCCCAGGCCCAGCCAACTTGAGATCTGCTGCCCTCATGTGCCTCTGGTTGGTTGTGTCCACAGCCTCCATGATGGGGCTGGGCTCTTAGAGTAAGGCCATTCTCCATGGTGCTCATTTATACTTCGGGTCCTTCCAGGGTCCCTGCTGGTACTTTAGAGGTTTGCAAGCCTTGGCTCTAGAATCAGTGGTAGACACACGCCTGTGGTGGCATCTGTTGACAAAGGGACATTTCCTGGGTTTCCGCTGGGTGGGAAGAGGGTGTTTCAAGTTGGCCCAAAGCTCGGGAAACCAAGAGCATCCAGAAGCAAAGAACCATGGGGCTTGACCAGAAGAGCGCCTGCTGTGCGCCAGGAAGGACTGGTGGGGCATGCATGGGCCACTTGGCCAATGGCGCTGGCTAGTGTTGCTTGCCACTGTGCCTCAGCTTGCCTCTTCTGCTCCTGAAGCGAGCCTAGGAGGAGTAACATGGCCAGGACCAACTTGTCATGCCGGTAGGAAGCATGCAGGACATGTTCTTTTGAAGGAAGCGGGTCTCTTAGATCAGGAACGGGGCCGTTTTCCTGTGTGTTCTTGCCCTTGCGGGAGTGTCTGGAGACGGTCTCTCCAGGGACCAGAGGTGCGTGTCTCAAGGTGTGTTGCTCACTCACTCCCCATTTGCAGAATTCAAGAGTGGGAAGGCAACTAGAAGAGCCCCTGGAAGTGACAGTGGGATGTCTTTGCTTCTACGGGGTGAGAGGACATCGAGGAAGAACGGTGAGGCGACTGGCCTCCGAGGCCTGACTCTTTGGGAGAAGGGTGTATTCATCAGAGTGAAAAGGCAGCCACACTCCTGATGGGTAGATGCTCCTTTGTTCCACCTGAATTCACAGAGATGTCCACATGTCTTCATGTGCCCCTTTATACACAGGATGACGTGCAAACACACATTCACCTTCCACCTCCACACTCTTTGACTGTGGTGTGTGGGCCGACCTTCTGAGGACGAGTAGAAGACCATCCCCACAACACTGGCCGAGCCATGGCTTCTGGAACCCAGGAGGAGATTTGGCGGTTCCTGGTGTTCGCCAGAGAGCTGGCAGCATGTGCCTTGGGGTTTTTTCACCACACCCACTGCTTCTCATTCTGCTCGAGCCATATCTCACGTGTCTATGGCATCCATTGGTCATCTCTTGGAATGAATGCGTGGCCACATGGTCTTGGAGATCAAAGAAATTCAGCCAAACACACAGATAAACAGACAGATAGATGAGTAGGGCCACAGAAGGATGATCTGGGGAGGGAGGCAAAGAAGGAAACACTTTATTGTGGGGAATTGGAAACAGATGTACATGGGAGTAAGGGTTGGGAAAAGACTGGAAAGGCAGAAGAAGCTGGGATGCATTGTGTTCCTACTGTTGACACGCTGTAATCCTAGGAGTTGGGGTCCCGGGTGCACTTCCTTTACGCAGGAAAGAGGTCTCCCACTTCTATTGTACGTCAACCCTGTGACGGAGAACATGTCTACCACAGATCACGCACCACTCTTCGAGGAGGAAGGTTCCAACATATGGGTGTTACCTGTCTTGCTACCTGATGGCACACACGTGTCATCAGAGGCGTGCGTGCCTTTGTCTTTTCCTTCTCCGGTCTTGTGATGGGAGCTGTCCAGAGACTGACAAGGGATGAACGCTAAGAGGATGGGTGTCTTGGCTCTCCCAGGAGGCTCCCCACCTGTCTGACCTCTCCAGGCCTGAAATCCCACTGGCTGCCATAGAAGAAGAGTTAGGTGCTCAGTCCCAGTGTCCCCACGCGGCAAGATTTCCCTCCCTTCCTGGGGCCTGTGGGATGCTGGTCCCCCCCTGATCTGGTGGTCAAGGGAACCTCACAGTGGCATATAAAGGGACCCAAGTCAGAATGTTTCCCGGGAATAAGCCAGTAATGGGGCAGGGAGGGCTCATCCCACCGTGTGCCCAGACTCTGTGGATTTTCTGGGAGTTCAAGAAACCCGCGTTGCCCAAGAAGTAGACGGGATATGCGGTAGTGTCAGGGCCTTGTCTAGGGCGTTGAAGGGGCACTCATCCCTCTTGGTCAGGAAGACAAGGCCAAGGGGAACCTTGCAGAAGCCAGGATCCGCAGGACCAGGGCACTGCAGGTGGAAGAGAATGGGCCCAGAGTGACCCAGAGCCTGATCTGCCAAGTTTGAGTCCAGCTGGGCAGCAGGTTGGCGGTTTTTTGTTCCTCAAA
>NW_007074845.1:17746-26275 GCF_000164805.1 Carlito syrichta
TGGTGGCCCCGGGAAGAGTGACTTGGGAGTGAGGTCGAGGTGCAGGGGGGACAAGAGACGGTGCCGCCAGGGATTCTAGCCCTCTGGAGGCAAGAGACCGGCGCGGCCCAGGGCCCGGCAGGGCCGCGGAAGCCCCATACCCACGCACAGGATGAGATGGCCAGCCAGGATGCCTGGTGGGTCCTTTTCAGGAAGTGGAGACTTGGGAGGCTGGCGGCGGCCATGTCTTTGTG
This sequence comes from Carlito syrichta, assembly GCF_000164805.1. Classification (NCBI taxonomy): domain Eukaryota; kingdom Metazoa; phylum Chordata; class Mammalia; order Primates; family Tarsiidae; genus Carlito; species Carlito syrichta. Next base: position 17,980 of record NW_007074845.1, read on the forward strand.
GGGACTAATGGAGGCCTCTGCCAAGGAGTCCCGGGCTCCTGGCTGTGAGCTTTTAGCCTGGTATCTATTTCCTTGAGAGCAATCGACGCGCCAGCCTTGGGGAGTGTCCCATGCCCCGGGAGATTTCCCTGGGCCACAGTGCATTGCCGAGAAGGACCTCTCTCAGTCTTGCAATTCCCTGGCCATGCTGTTTGGTGTTGGGTTTTTCTACTGCCTGGGTAGGAAGATGGGTGGGCTGGTCCCTCTGTGGCCCTTATCCTGACTACCCTGGGTTAGACACAGGTGACTGCAGGTGACTCGAGATCTCGTGCTCTCCTGCGATTCTTGTTGGTTGTCCATGGCCTTTGCCATGGAGCTAGGCTCTTAGAGCAAGGCCATTCTTCCTGGTGCGCATTTCTGCTTTGGGACCTTCCAGGGATACAAGCTCTCTAGACTTATGAGGTAGGCATGACCCACAGCTTGCTAGGGCCATGGGAGCCCCAGAGATAGGCACAGGATAGGTTGAACAGTCAGAACGCCTGGTGGATCCTGTACAGTAAGTGGAGGGTTGGGAGGCTCGTTGCCCCATGTCTGGGTGGTACTAGTGGAGGCATCTACCAAGGAGCCCTTGCGGCATGTGGGCGTTTTGTCTCTTATGCCGTTTACTGGCTGCAGTGCCAGCTTCTGAGGTTGCTGGCACTCTGGCAGATGCCTGTCTTCAATGCTGTAGCTCCCATTTTCCAGTGGGTGCAAACACCCAGGCACCTGCCTTTGCAGACTTCTTTCTTGACCACTTGTAAAGAGTCCCCAAAGCTGCAGGGCAATGAGCAGGAATCACCCTTGCTTCCCATTCATTTCTGTCCATCCAGGTCTCAACCTGTGCGTTTCCAAGGAACTTGGACTCAGGGATCAGGAAACATGACCAAATCTCAACCGTGTTGGCTTTCCTCACTGCCCTCCCCTTCCTCCACCCCTGTTTCTTTATGTGTGCCCAGCACCAGACCCTTTTCTCCCCATTATACCCAAATCCCCCCTCCCATGAGCAGGTCTGCCAAGGCCAGAAATTAGGTGCATACTCCTGGGCATACAACTCTTTTCATAGACTGCAACCCTTCACATAGGCTGCTTTTAGACATCTTTAGGACGAGTCGTGCCTCTTGTCATCTCCTGCATACCTGGGACTGCTCTCTGTGGTCACCACCTCCACAAAAGTCAGGCAAGAAGTCTTAAAGCACAACCCTTAAAACATTTTTCTTTCATACTTCATGGACAGGTACTGAAAACCCATTTTTTTTGTTCTCCTTTGTTTAATGTGCACAAGTTTCCCTAAGTGTTGCCATCTGGTCTTGTGTGAGCAGAGTCTTTTGGACCCACCAAACTTGCCTTTGCCAAGCCTACAGGATCTGATCAGTCCCCCGCCCAAGACTGTGAGCATGATGCTCTGAGTGTGTTCCTTGGGCCTTGGCGAATACCATGAATCAGATGAACCCAGGGAACATAAAGCCATGTTTGTGTGAATCCAGACCCTTTGTGTGAATCCAGGTGTTTTCCAAGAGAAGAGGAAATAGCTTATAACCCAGAGGCCGGGGAACAGGGTATCGTTGAAATGTTCCTGAACTTAAGTGCTTCCACAATACAGACCTGGTTTTCCCAATTCCAGAGGATCATGTACGACTGGTCTTATCAATCCAAAGTGTGTATCTGCACCCTCTGCCCTTTGGGAGAAAATGCACAAAATGGCATCCTGTGGCACCCTTGACCTTTCCTTGAGGTGAGCAAGAGGAAACAAGAAAAATTTGATTTACAAAACGTACTGCATTACTCGTTCCTTGGACCAGTACCAATAATCAGGAATCTCTCTCTTTTTGTGTGTGTGTTGGTGACTCACTCTGGAGTGCAGTGGCATGCTCCCGGCCACCGCAGCCTTCACCTGCTGGGCTCCAGTGATCCTTCCGCCTCAGCCTTACAAGTAGCTGGAACTGCAGGTGTGCACTACCACGCCCAGATAATTTTTTTGATTTTATTGTAGAGATGAGGTCTCGCCAAGTTGCCCAGGCGGGTCTTGAACCCGCAGGCTCAGGCAATCCACTCACCTCAGCCTCCCAAAGCACTGGGATTACAGGCTGAGCCACTGAACCCAACTCTATGTCCTTTATAAGAGGCAACCCGTGCAATGGGGCAGCTACTATGTCCTTCTTACTTGGCTGTGCTTAGGTTTTGCAGACAGAACATCAGGTTCTGGTTTTCCACCTCCTGAGACTTCCAGGATAGCATCTCCCTTTCTTTTTTTTTTTTTTTTTGAGTTGGAGTCTCACTCTGTCGCCCAGACTGGAGTGCAGTATCTGCTCATCTCAGCCTCCCAAAGGCGTGGGATTACAGGCTGAGCCACCAAGCCCGGCTGGCATCTCCCTTTCATTCCTCAACTTTGCTAGTGCACCAAGAACAAAGATGCAGAGGCCAATTGCCCTTTAGTAGTGTTCCGAGTTTTCAAATATGGTGGCCACCAAGGCCTGGCCTATACCACATTCTGAGACTGGCAGACATGGCAGACCAGGGATCCTTGGTGGGTAAGCCTGGCTTCCTCGCTTTCACATTCACCTGGAGGTACCCCGTTAAGTGACCGAGGCATTCTCAGAATTATGCACGTGCCCCGTTCACCCTTCCTCCTATCAGAGGCATTCTGCTCCTGGTACACAGAAAAGGTCTGGAACCCATTCTGAAAGAACTTCCGCACGATGGCAGTGTTGCTCCATAAATGCCAATGTGCCTCACCCTCCAGACCTCTCCCTCCGCCCTTTGTGTATGAAAAAACACAAAAGGAGGACCAAAACCAGTTCAAGCCCTACAAGTTAGGTTTATTCTGTTGGGGTGTAAGGGGAAGGAACGTCCCTTTCTCTGAGGTTCTCGGTGGGGAATATAAATGTCTGTCTGACAGCTTTCGTCAGAAGAAAGAAATGTATTCCTTGCTACATCATCTCCTTATGCGCTTTAAGTCCAAATATCATGTAAAGGGGTCCCTAGTATTATGGTCATGCTTATGGGTATCACATGGATTTTCTTGGGCAGAATTGATCCTTTCATGGGGACACTGATTCATATCTGGAGGTGGACTGAGGACCTTGATTTCCCCTTTTATCCTGGAATCGTTGTCACTTTTTTGTCCTCCTGGAGCCAGGCTCAGACCAAGGGAGCCCAGCCAAGCAGCCTCACACAGCAAACTGGCTCAGGAGCAGGTCCAGGAGGGAGTGGTGAGCCATTGTGAAGCCACAGGAATTGACAGGGGCCGTGTCAATTGTCCAGACTGGGAAGAGAAAGTCCTGGATCACCTCCAGTGGTCTCAGGGAGTCAGTCCCCTTGAATGTCCCAGATTGGGATTCCATGGGTCAGGAGGAGGGCCCAGTAATTCCACACAGGCAGGTGTCCTCTGTGAGGGCCTTTGGTTCTGCAGTCCCTTCTAGGAAACTCCACATGAAACTGTGACTCTTCTCTCTAATCACTCTCCCCACACATTCAGTTGTTAATGCATCCATGTACGCATACATTGATACATACTTTCTTCCGTGTGTGTGTGTGTGTGTGTGTGTGTGTGTGTGTGTGTATGTGTGTAAATACTTGTGTATTCCTTTTACTTTTCCTTTCTCCCATAACCATCTTGGAGATGCCACTGTGGATAGTGATTTCCTCCCAATTACAGCGATGGGTGGGGTGTTTTTGTTTGGTTTTTTTGTTTTGAGTTGGAGTCTCACTCTGTCTCCTAGGCTGGAGTGCAGTCGCACGTTCCTGGCCATCGCAGCCTCAACCTGCCGGGCTCCAACGATCCTTCCTCTTCAGGCTTCCAAGTAGCCCGAAGTAGAGGCAAGTGCTTCCACGCCTGGCTAGTTTTTGATTTACTGTGGAGACAAGGTCCCACCAAATTGCCTGGGCGGGTCTCGAACCCACGGGCTCAAGCAATCCACTCGCCTCGGCCTCCCAAAGTGCTGAGATTATAGGCCGAGCCACTGAGCCCAGGCAATAGGCGTTAACATTGCATAAGGATCACTCCCAAGCTGTCCCTCTGCTTTCTATCCCTTCTCCTGACCTTCCCTAAGTGAGAATTAGGTGTCATTTTTCCTTGTTAGCATGTTTCCAGTATCCAGTGCGAATGAAGGCAAATGCAGAGGTATGTTTGGTTTTGGGCTTTCCTGGCCCCAAGAGGCTCACAAGTGAAAGACTTGCACTTTGCTGTTTTCACAAAATACATGCCCTCTGTTCTGTGCACATCTGTACAGAGTGAACATCTTATCAAATCCTTTTCACTTTTCCTCTAACAACTGCTTGGCTGCCTGCATGTCTTCCTAGAGGCTTCAGAAGCATCAATTTTTTTTTCTCATCTCCCTTCTGTTTGGACATTCAGTTTCTGTCTTCCTTCCTTCCCTCTGCTCAAAGAGTGGTCATGAAGCTTCATATAAAGTTCATATTCTGGCCGGGCTCGTTGGCTCAGTCTGTAATCCCAGCACTTTGGGAGGCCGAAGCGAGTGAATTGCCTGAGCTCGCGGGTTCAAGACCTGCCCAGGTAAATTGGTGAGACCTCGTCTCTACAATAAAATAAAAAATTAGCCAGGTGTGGTAGCGTGCGCCTGTAGTTCCCGCTACTTGGAAGGCTGAGGTGGAAGGATCGCTGGAACCCAGCGGGTCGAGGCTGCGGTGGCCGGAAGCGTGCCATTGCCCTCCGGTCTGGGTGACAAAGTGGGACTCCGACTCAAAAAAAAGATTCATATTCTGATAGAATGAGCGTGTGTGTGTGTGTGTGTGTGTGTGTGTGTGTGTGTGTGTGTCTGTGTCTAAAGGGTATATCATATAGTGGCCATGTCCACCGAGAGGCAAGTAGCTGGGTAGACTGATAAGTGACCACATCCAAGAATGATTTGTTCTTATTCTTGGAAAGTCCCTGTGGTGGTTCTGTGCACAGTCAGAGTGAAAATACCTGGTTTCTGTTTCTCTGCCAGTTGGATGAGTTGCTGGTCATTCGAGGATCTGTCATTCCATGCATGTACCATGGAAGAAACAGGCTGAGAAAGTTAGTCTGAAATGTATTCCTCCATCATTACACAAGTACAGAGAGTAGGAGGAAAGCTCTGTGATAACAGATGCCAAGGTGTGATGGTCATACTTCTCATAGAATAGAGAGCTAAGGGGCAAGCACCCTCATTTCACAGGGCATGATTATACAGTAACCTCTTTATGAAGGCCCCAAATGGCATTTGTAATGTTTCCAAGAGATGAACAGAGTTTTTTTTGTTGTTGTTGTTTTTGAGTTGGAGTCTCATTCTGTTGCCCAGACTGGAGTGCAGTGGCCGCTCCCAGCCACCGCAGCCTTTACCTGCTGGGCTCCGGCGATCCTTCTGCCTCAGCCTTCCAAGTAACTGGAACTACAGGTGCGCGCTACCACACCCGGCTAGTTTTTGATTTATTGTATAGATGAGGTCTTGCCAAGTTGCCCGGCCGGGTCTCTAACCCACGGTCTCAGGCAATCCACTCAACTCAGCCTCCCAAAGGCGCGGGATTACAGGCTGAGCCACCGAGCCCGGCTTGAGTTTCTTTTTTTAAAAATTTTTAATTTTAAAGATGTGGGGTACTATTCGGGGTTAGGTACACAAATGTTCATTATGCAGGTACCCTTATTGGTGAGATGTGCCACCCCCCTCCCCTGGCAGTTTTCCACTACTGCCAATTCCTTTCTTAACGTATTATGATAATTGTTTAGCGTTGATTTTAATGCCATGCTTTCTCCAGAAGTCACATGACTGGGTGGAGTGTATGTACACTGCCATGTTTTGACCATCGCATTAGCAGTGAATCTCATGTCAAGTGAAGTATATTTGGCTATCTCCTTGCAGGACACACAGAATGGATGGAAAGAGAGGAAACCTCCGTGAACCTGGGTCAGTCATCTCCGGGTGCTGGTGAGTACTGTTGCTTTTCTGCCTTCTGCTTTTCAAAATAATTTCTTTTTTTTTTTTCCTCTCAGTCAGGCAGTGGTTCTGGGATTTCAACACCTATCAAGAAGGAGATATTGCTAAGGCAGATAGATTGCTGGTATGGGGCAATGGTATCCTCTTCTGTAATTTTCCACTTCTGGTTGGTAGGAAAGGCTCTCGAGTAAGGTCCTGATGGTGGGATCGAAATAGAAGGCATGGGCCCAGCTTACTACACCGTGGCCCACCACCAGTCCAGTGAAGACATGGAACATGCTCTGGCTAAAACTCTAAGAGGGTGTTCGGAATAACCAGGGTAGTGATGCACGCTGACTCACTGTGCCTGGTGGCAGTCTCTTGACACATCAAGGAAAGTAGAAGTGTGCCGTCTTTCCAAGATAAAATGCATGACCCTTCAGACAAATATATGCATTTACATGTTTTCCAACACAAGCTGGCTGATGAGAGTTGTCCATTCATTGATTCTGGGTCAGGTGCGAAGAAGGTGGGTTTCTCTGGTGTGGCATTTGTCTCTTCTCCTGACTGGCTCAAGTGTGGGACCCTTATATCTAAAGACCAGAGGATAGTCTTGAGAGGAGTAGGTACCTCAGGACTCATTGTGGTGGGATGTCAGTTGTTTCTCAATGTTCACCCTAATTTAGATACCACTGGGACGCTGTTTTTGGTGTCCTGAGACCGCTCAATTAAGCAGATCATTTAGTGGTTCATGACAATGCCCAAGTCAAAATGTTCCCCAGTGGACAGGAGTAAGATGGCACCAACTCTATGCCCAGATTCAAGGCAATTCCTGAGGCCTCCACCAACTTCAGTGCTAAAGATACATCCGTGAGTGGATGGTTTAGGACCATTCGCAGGGTAATTTGATGAAGAGCCATTTCTCCTTATTGAGAAGGAAGCCTAAGACCACTCCACTGGAATGAGCCCATGCAGAATGCAGGACCTGCTGTAAAAAATGGTGGCCCCCAGAATTCTAGCTCTTCTGTAGCAAATGGCAGAATATTGGGGGTGGGGAGGGGAGGGCATGCTGGCATTTCTAGTACAATACTGCCATCTAGAGGAACTTGTTTGACAATCTCACGAACTTGTCCTTATGGTTGCCCAGGAAGGAGTAGCTTGGGAGTTAACTCAGGGTGCATGCAGGACAAGGGACAGTTCTGTGAGGGATCGGTGCTCTCTGGAGATGTGAGGGAAACATGGTCTATTGTAGGATCGGACCATGGAAGCTCCAGAGACTCGTGCCAGGATGAGGTGGATAGCCCAAATGCCTGGTAGATCCTACAGAGACAGCCATTGCTAGGGACACCATTGGCGGCCATGTCTGGGCGTGGCTAGCGAAAGCCTCTGCAAAGGGGCCCCATCCTGGAGTTCATGGGTATTTTAGCACCTGGCCCTTTGCTGGCTGCAGTGCAGACTCCTGAAATTGTCATAGCTCTGGCAGAAGCCTGTCCTTCATGTTACAGGTCCCATACCCAAGGGAGCAGGTGCCTAGACTACTGACTTTGCAGAGTTCTTCTTGGCCATTTTCCCCAAGAGTCTCTGGATCCTCAGGGCACAAATGACCCTTGCTTCCTGTTTGCTCCTGTCTCTCCAGGTCGCAACCTGTACTTGCCCAGTTAGCTGTTAATGAAGAAAGGGCAGGACCTACCTATATCTCACCACTATCAGGTTCTACCCTCACCCTTCTTCTGCATTCCCTTTTCTCACTGTGAGTCCACACCAGGCCCCTTTTCTCCCAATTTTCCCAGATCTACCCTGCCAGGCTAGGAACTGTGTGCATGCTTCTAGGCACACAGCACTTTCTCATAGACTCCATCTTTGAAATAGCCCACTTGTGGAGAATCTCTGGAGTTGTTGTTGAGCTGTTTGAGTTCCTTATATATTTTGGATGTTAGTCCCCTGTTCAATAAATAGTTTGCAAACATTTAGTCTCATTCAACAGATGTTTCTTCACTCCATTGATTGTTTCTTTCGCTATGAAGAAGGTTTTTAGTTGAATTTAGTTCCATTTCTCTACTTCTTGTTTTTCCTATGCTTTGGAGGTCTTAGACATAAAATCTTTGTGTATGTGGAGTGTTGTCACAATGTTTCTTCTAGTTGTTTTAGAGTTTTTGGTCTTACATTTAATCTACCATGAGGTGATTTTTCTTTTTTTTTTTGAGTTGGAGTCTCACTCTGTCGCCCAGCTGGAGTGTAGTGGCCTTTCCCGGCTACCGCAGCCTCGACCTGCTGGGCTCTGGGGATCCTTCCGCCTCAGCCTTCCAAGTAGCTAGAACTACAGGCATGCACTACCATGCCCGGCTAGTTTTTGATTTATTGTAGAGATGAGGTCTTGCCAAGTTGCC
>NW_007074845.1:26307-33685 GCF_000164805.1 Carlito syrichta
CCAAGTTGCCCAGGTGGGTCTCAAACCCGCGGGCTCAGGCAATCCACTCACCTCACCCTCCCAAAGATGCGGGATTACAGGCTGAGCTACCAAGCCTGGCTGAGGTGATTTTTCTATATGTGAGAAGAAGGGTCCAGTTCATTCCTCTGCATAAGGATATCTAACTTTCCCAGCACCATTTCATAAAGAGTCTCCTTTCCCAGGGTATGATCTTGGTACCTTTGTTGAAAACCAGTTGGCTATAAATATGAGACTTTATATCTAAGTTCTGTATTATGTTCCATTAGTCTCTATGTCTATTTTTGTATCAATAGCTTGCTATTTTGGTTATGGTAGCCTTAAAATAAATTTCAAAGTCAAGTAGTATGATGCTTCCACCTTTGTCCCCCCTTTTCAGGATTTCTTTGGCTATCTGGGCTCTTTTTAAAGTCCATATAAATTTTAGGACTTTTTTTCTATTTGTGTACAGAATGTCATAGATACTTTGAAAAAATTACATTGAATCTGTAGATGGCTTTAGACAGTATGGTTCTTTTACCAGAATAGGCACAGATTTATGGGGAAGAAGATGCAAGTACTTGGGTATTGCCTGTCTAGCACATGAGTCCACAGAATAATTCGTGCATCTGTGTCTTTTCCAACTCAAGCCTTGTGGTGGGAGCTGTACAGAGGTTGACCTACGCCAAGTGCTAGGATGATGGGTGTGTTGGTGGTGTTGGTGATGGTACCTGACTCCCCTCCTGTCTGACTTCTCAGGCCTGGAGTTCCACTGGCTGCTATAGAAGAAAAGCCAAGTGCTCAGTCCTGATGTCCTTGCATTGCGGGACCTTTCGCTCTCCTCCAGCAGCCTGTTGGATGCTGGTTGCCCTTGACATGGTGGTCAAGCTGGCCTTATGGTGACATATGAGATGGTCCAAGTCAGAATGTTTTCTGGCGGTGGGCAGGGTTGGGAGGAGCAACTTCCCATGCTCAGTGGGTAGATAGGGATATGGTGAGGTCAGGGCCTTCCCTAGGGTGTTGAAGGGGAGTGCTTCTGTCTTTATCATGGGGGTAGGGTCAGAGAACCCTGAAGACGCCAGGGCCCACAGGAGTGGGGCACTGCAGGTGGGAGAGAACTAAGTCAAAATGGCTGCCATGATCCTCCATGTTTGAGCCAGGTTGGGCAGTGGTTGGTGTTTTTTGTTTTTTTTCTCTGTTGCCCAGACTGGAGTGCAGTGGCTGTTCCCGACCACCGCAGCTTCAACCTGCTGGGCTCCGGCGATCCTTCCGCCTCAGCCTTCCAAGTAGCTGGAACTACAGGCGCGTGTTACCACGTCTGGCTAATTTTTGATTTATTGTAGAGATGCAGTCTTGCCAAGTTGCCCAGGCGGGTCTCGAACCTGGGTTGATGTTTTTTTTGCTTCACAAAGGGCGGAGGGAGTGGACCTGGGCGAAGGGCAGGTGAACATTTGTGGTGCAATACTGTCATCCAGAGGAACTTGTTTGGTAATCCCACAAAGCTGTCTTTGCTGTTGCCTGGGGAGGAGTGGCTTGGGAATGAATTTGGGGTGCAGGTAGGACAAGAGACAGTGCTCCCACGAATCAGAGTTCTCTTGAAGCATAAAGGAAGTACAGCCCACGGCCTAGTAGGACCTTGGAAGACCCAGAGACTGGCACAGGACAGGGAGATGGAACCTACAGCATGAAGAACCAGAATGTCTGATGGGTTCTATCCAGGAAGCAGAGACTTTTGGGAGGCTGCTGACTGCCATGTCTAGACTGGAGTAGCGGAGGGCTCCGCCAAGGAGCCCTGGCTTGAGGTTGTAGACATTTTCCTTACTCCCCTTTACTGGCTGCCGTACCAATTACTGGGGTTGCCAGCAATTTCTCAGATGCCTGTTTTGAATGCTATAGGTTCCGTCTCCCACAGGGTTTCTGTGACAAGGCAGTTGCCTTTGCAGACTTCTCTTCCCTTTACTACCTTCCCCAAGAGTCCCTGGATCATCAGGGCAATGAACAGAAATGTTTCTTCTCTCCTGTTCTCACCTGGCTTTCAAGGTCTCAAACCCAGCTCACCCAGTGAGTGGGAATCAATAAGCATCTGGAGACCTGTGTAAATCTCACACTGTTGTGTTCAGTCATCACTGCACCCCTGTTTCTTCCTGTGCACGAAGCCTTAGATTCTTTGCTCCTCATTTTTTCTAGATCCAACCACCATCAAGCAGACCTGCTAAGATTAGGGAAGAGATGTCACAGAGTTCCTTTTTGTCAACCCCAACCTTTTCAATCGCCCACTTGTGGAGAACCTCAAAGGTGGATCATGCCTGTTGCTATCTACTGGCTGCCTAGGGTTGTGTTCCATAGTCCTTGCTTACCCAAGGGTCTGGTAGGAGGTCTCAAGGCCTAGTTCTTCATCTCTTCCCTTTCATGCCTCCCAGATACGTACTGAAAACTGTTCCTTGACACCCCCCCCCCATTTTACATATGTTAGTTTCCTGAACTGTTGCCCAGTGGTCTTATGTTGGCAGAGTCTTTCGGGACCAGCCAATCTTCATTGCCAAGGGTTGAGGCGGTGTCTGGGCATAGATCATCTGATCAGTCACCAGCCCAAGGCTGTGAGTGTTGTGAACTGAGTGTGCTGCTTTGGCCTGAGCCAATGCTGTGGAACAGCCGTACCCACGTTTGTGAAATCAGTTGTCTTTCCCAAGAACAGGGACGAGGTCAATATCCTAGAAAGCAGGAAATAGGGCGTTACTGGTATGTTCCAGAACTAATATGAGTTCACTATACAGATCTAGGTGTCCCAATGGATGGAATTAACACCCATTGGGGAATTTTATTGTATGTTTTTTTTCTTTTGCTTCTGTTCTTTTATTTGTGAGTTAAAATAAGTTCTCATCCTTTTAAAATAATTTGTTATACCATATGATATGTATTTTAAGCCTCATGACAATCACAGTGCAAAAACCTCTAATAAATTTACTAAAAATAAACAGTAACAACTTAAAACATACTATCAGAGATAATCACTTAGCCACAAAGGAGGACAGTAAGAAAGGAAGAAGATTCTTAAAACAACCAGAAAACAAAATACTAAGCAGTACTAAGCCTATACTTAATAATAATACTGACTGTAAATGGATTCAATTCTCCTGTTAAAAGGCACAGCCCGGCTGAATGGATAAAGAAACAAGACCCATCTATATGCTGCCATTTGCCAACCATATTACCTATAAAGACACACATAGAGGTTGAAGGGATGAAAAAAGATATTCCATGCAACTGGAAACCAAAAAAAAACCAACCAAACAAAAAAGAAACAGGAGTAGCCATCCTCATTAGATTAAATAGCTTTCAAATCAAAAGAGGGTTATAAAAAGGGGGTTGTTGCATAATAATAAAGGGGTCAATTAAGAGGATATAACAAGTGCAAATATATATGCACGTGACATGGGAACACCCAAGTATATAAAACATTCATCAATCTAAAAGGGAAGATAGAATGCAATACATTAACACCCCACTCTCAGTAATGGACAGATTATCCAGACAGAAAATCAACAAAGAAACAGGAGAGTTATAATACATACTAGATCTGATAGGCCTAACTGACACAGAACATTTCCTCCAACTGCTGCAGAATATGTATACTTTTTTTTTTTTTTTTTTTAGTCAGAGTCTCACTCTGTCGCCCAGGCTGGAGTGAAGTGGCACACTCACGGCCACTGCAGCCTCAACCTGCTGGGCTCAGGCAATCCTTTCTCCTCAGCCTTCCCAGTGCGAGAACTACAGGTATGCGCTACACCGCTCGGCTAATTTTTTGATTTATTGTAGAGGCGAGGTCTCGCCATGTTGCTCAGGCTGGTCTCGAACTCCTGAGTCCAGGCAGTGCTCTTGCCTCAGCCTTTCAAAGTGCTGGGATTACAGACATGAGCCACCACACCTGGCTAGAATATGTATTCCTTTTTTAAAAAAATATGTATTATTTTTTACCAGCATGTGGTACATTCTGCAGAATAGACCATATCTTAGACCACAACACAAGTCTCTACAAATTAAAAAAAAAATAGAAATCATATTAAAATTTTCTTGAAAGAAATGAAAATAGAAATACATCATATCAAAATACTGGATACAGCAAAAGCAGTACCAAGAGAGAATTTTATAGTCACAAACACCTATATTAAAAAACTAGAAAGTCTTCAAGTAAACAATCTAACAATGCATGTCAAGGAACTAGAAAAGCAAGAACAAATCTAAAATTATAGAAGGAAAGAAATAATAAAATCCACCTAGGTGTGGTGACTCATGCCTGCAATCTGAGGACTTTGGGAAACGGAGGTGGGAGGATTGCTTGAACCCAGGAGTTTGAGACCAGCCTGGGCACCATAGTGAGACCCTGTCTCTAGAAAAAAAGAAAATTAAAAAAAAAATGAGTCAGGTGTGGTGGCATGTGACTGTAGTCCCAGCTACTCAGGAGACTGAGGCAGGAGAATTGCTTGAGCCCGGAAGTTCAAGGCTGTAGTGAGCTATGATTGCATCACTGCACTCCAGCCTAGGTGTCAAAGCAAGACCTTGTCTCTTAAAAAAAAAAAACAGCAGAAATAAAGTTGAGACTGAAAAACATTATAAAAGATCAATGACACAAAAGTTTTTTTGGAAAGAAAAGATTAATAAAACTTTAGCTAGATTATGAAAGAGAAAGATGACCCAAATAAATAAAATCAGAAACAGAAAAAAAGACATAACTAAGACCCAGAAACACAAAAAAAGTCATTAGAGACTATTATGAACAACTATACATCAACAAATTAGAAAACCTAGACAAAATGGATAAATCCTTACGCACAACCTACTAAAGTTGAACCACACAGAAACAAAAAACCTCAACATACTTATAGTGAGTAAAAAGATTGAAGCTGTAATAAAAACTCTATAGTATTGAAAGAAAAGCTCAGGACCCTATGGCTTTACTACTAAATTTTCCCCAACGTTTAAAGAAAAACGAATACCAATCCTACTCAAACTGAAGAGGAATGAATACTTTTTTTTTTTTTTTTGAGTTGGAGTCTCACTCTGTCGCCCAGATTGGAGTGCAGTGGCATTCTCCCGGACACCACAGCTTCGACCTGCTGGGCTCCAGCAATCCTTCCACCTCAGCCTTCCAAGTAGCTGGAACTATAGGCGTGCGCTACCATACCCAGCTAATTTTTGATTTATTGTAGAGATGAGGTTTCGCCAAGTTGCCCAGGCGGGTCTCGAACCCGCGGGCTCAGGCAATCCACTCAACTCGGCCTCCCAAAGTGCGGGATTACAGGCTGAGCCACCAAGCCCGGCTCAGTTTTTTTTTTTTTTTTTTTAAAGGACATAATAGAATTTCCCAAATCAAGATGAAATTGTCCAACTGGACTTATTGATTCCCAGTAGGCACCCTCTGAATTATGAGAGATGATTGGTGAAATGTCATCATCTGGCACTCTTTTTTTTTTTTGAGTTGGAGTCTCACTCTGTTGCCCAGACTGGAGTGCAGTGACATGCTTCCGGCCACCGCAGACTCAACCCGCTGGGCTTTGGCGATCCTTCCCGCCTCAGCCTTCCGAGTAGCCGGAATTACAGGCATGCGCTACCATGCCCGGCTGATTTCTTTTTTTCTTTTTTTGATTTACTGTAGAGATGAGGTCTTGCCAAGTTGCCCAGGCTGGTCTCGAATGCGCGGGCTCAGGCAATCCACTCATCTCGGCCTTCCAAAGTGCTGGGATTACAGGCTGAGCCACTGAGCCTGGCCATCTGGCACTCTTGACCCAGACTTTTTTTTTTTTTTTTTGAGTTGGAGTCTCACTCTGTCACCCAGACTGGAGTGCAGTGGCCGCTCCCAGCCACCGCAGCCTCGACCTGCGGGACTCTGGCGATCCTTCCGCCTCAGCCTTCCAAGTAGCCGGAATTACAGGCATGCGCTACCACGCCCGGCTGATTTTTTAATTTATTGTAGAGATGAGGTCTCATTGCCCAGATGGGTCTCGAACCTGCGGGCTCAGCCAATCCACTCACCTCAGCCTCCCAAAGGCGCGGGTTTACAGGCTGAGCCACCGAGCCCGGCGACCCAGACTTGTTTCGACAGGAGCAATAGAAAACCAGAGAAACTTGAAACATATCTGGAATAGGTAATTTGTCCCTGTAATCCCACCTAGTCAAAAGGCTGAGACAGGATCACTTGATGCCAGGAATTTGAGACCAGGCTAGGAATATAACGAGGCTCCATCTCTTTAAAAAATGTGAAGAACAAAACAAAGCAAAAAAACCCAGCTTTAATGTACCTGCATTGCTGTTTCTTTTCTCAGGCCGGTACCCAATAATCAGGAATTTCTCCTTCTCCTTTGTAAGAGGCAGACCCTGACAGTGTGACAGTTGCTGCCTCCCCTTTACATGACTGGGCCTAAATTTTGCAGATGGAATATCATGTCCTGGTTTCCCATGGCCATGAGACCCCTAGAACAGTACCCCCTGTTACCCCCCAACCTTGCAACTGAACCCCAAATATCCAGAAGCCATTTTCCCGGTAGTAGCTTCAGTTCCTGGTTACCCAAACATGGCGGCCACCAAGGCCAGGCCTTTAGAGGTTCCTGAGCCTGGCAGACAGAGCAGCCCATGGCTTCTTGGTAGGTGAGCCTGGCATTTTCACTGTCCCTCCTTGACACCCAGTCAAGTGTCTAGATCCAGCTGCCGAATTTTCTGTGTGCCCCAAATCCATCTTTTATATTGCTTCAGATACAAAGGGACGCTATGGAGCCCAAACTCAAAAGGCTTCCACTTGATGGCAGTGTAGCTCCACAAATGACAAAGGCCCTGGCCTGCCATGCCTCTTCCTCCACCCTTTGTGGATAAAAAAATGACAAAGAAGGCCCAGAATGGATGCAAGCCCTAAAAGTGGGGTTTACTCTGCTGGGGTGCTAGACAAAAGAGTGTCTCCCCCTCTGAGGCTCTTGGGGAATATAAAAGTCTGTGTGAAGGCCGGACGTGGTGGCTCAAGACTGTAATCCTAGCACTTTGGGAGGCTGAAGTAAGAGGATTGCCTGTGTCAACGGGTTGGAGAACAGCCTGCCCAACTTGGCGAGACATCTCCATAATAAATCCAAAAATTAGCCAGACGTGGTGGCGCGTACCTGTAGTTCCAGCTACTTGGAAGGCTGAAGCGGAAGAATCGCCTGAACCCAGTGGGTAGAGGCAGCCGTGGCTGTAAGCATGCCACTGCGGCTGTAAGCATGCCACTGCATGAAAAAATGCTCAGCCTCACTAGTCATCAAAGAAATGCAAATTAAAACTACACTGAAGCCGGGCTCGGTGGCTCAGCCTGTAATCCCGCGCCTTTGGGAGGCTGAGATGAGTGGATTGCCTGAGCCCG
>NW_007074845.1:33943-44582 GCF_000164805.1 Carlito syrichta
CAAAAAAAAAAAAACGAAAAACAAAAAACTACACTGAGATACCTCCTAACTCCAGTCAGGATGGCTATCATCAGTAACCCAAAAAACAACAGATGCTGGATAGGATGTGGCAAAAAGGGAACATTTCTACACTGTTGATGGGACTGCAAACTAGTACAGCCTCCGTGGAAAATAGTGTGGCGATTCCTAAAAGTTCTAAAAATCGACCTTCCATATGACCCCGCAATCCCCCTACTGGAAATATACCCAGAAAAACTCAAATCACTGTATAAAAAAAGATACCTGCACATGTATGTTTATCGCAGCATTGTTCACAGTAGCAAGAGCATGGAACCAACCATGCTGCCCATCAAAAGAGGACTGGATAAAAAAATGTGGTACATATACACAATGGAATATTACGCAGCCATAAAGAAGAACAAAATCATGAACTTCACAGCAAACTGGATGGACTTAGAGTCTATAATACTGAGTGATCTTTTGCAGAAAAAAAGTATCACATGTTCTCACTCATAAGCGGACCTTGAACAACTATGGTAATACTGTAAGAAAAGGATTGATAATAGCAGGAAACTGTGAGGCGATAAGGGGGTGGGGAGGTGAGATTGGCAGTAGTAGGAATCTGTTTGGAGAAGAGGGGCACACCTCATCAACAAGGGTAACTTCATAATGAATATTTGTATACCTAATCCTGAATTGTACACCACATTTTTAAAATAAAAAATTTAAAAGTTAAATTTAAAAAACCACTTTATTGAGGCCTGATTGACATACAAAATATGAACGTGTTGAATGTATATAATTTTATGAGTTTGAAGATAAATATATACCCATGAAACTATCACCATAATCTATACCATAAACATATCCATCTGTTGATTTTTAATTAACATTAAAAATGTCTTATTTTCAGCCGGGCTCGGTGGCTCAGCCTGTAATCCCGCGCCTTTGGGAGGCTGAGGTGAGTGACTCCAACTCAAAAAAAAAAAAAAGTCTTATTTTAAAGATGTGGAGTACAATTCAAGGTTAGGTATACAAATGTTCATTATGAAGGTACCTTTGTTAATGAGGTGTGCCCTCCCCTTCCCTGGCAGTTTCCCACTACTGCCAGCCCCGCCCCTTTCCCCCTCACCTCAGTTTCCCACTAGTGCCAATCCCTTTCTTATAGTATTACGGTAATTGTTCAAGGTCCACTTATGAGTCGGAACATAGGATACACAGTTCTTTGTTTCTGTGACAGATGACTCAGTATTTTAGACTCTAAGTCCATCCAAGTTGCTGTGAAGTTCATAATTTTGTCCTCCTTTATGACTGCATGATATTCCATCTTGTATATGTACCACACTTTTTTTTTTTCTGAGTTGGAGTCTCACTCTGTTGCCCCGACCGGAGTGCAGTGGCCGCTCCTGGCCACCGCAACCTCGACCTGCTGGGCTCTAGGGATCCTTCCGCCTCAGTCTTCCAAGTAGCTGGAACTACAGGTGCGCACTACCACGCCCGGCTAGTTTTTGATTTATTGTAGAGATGAGGTCTCGCCAAGTTGCCAGGCGGGTCTCGAATCTGCGGGCTCAGGCAATCCACTCACCTCAGCTTCCCAAAGGCGCGGGATTATAGGCTGAGACACCGAGCCTGGCTTGTACCACACTTTTTTATCCAGTCATAAAGCCCTTGTTCTAACGGAGTAAGTGTGTATGTGTGTGTGTGTATGTGTCTAAAGTATACATCATATCGTGTCCGTGTCCATCTAGAGGCAAGTGGCTGGGTAGGTAGATTGATAAGTGGCCACATCAGAGGATGATTTGTCCTTATTCCTGGAAAGTCAATGCAATAGATTTGTGTGCACCCAGAGTGGAAATACCTGGTTTCCATTACGGTTCAAGCTGGACAAGCTGCTGGTCACTCAAGGGTCTGTTATTCCATGCATTGACTGTTGAGGAAACATGCTTGTGAGAGTATTCTGCTATATATTCCTTTATAGTCACAGAATTACAGAGACCAGAAAGCTCTGTGAGGATAGATCCCAAGGCGTATGGTCATGGTTCCCACAGAATAGAGAGCCAAGGAGCAAGTATCTTCCTGTCTCACACAGGACTACTCGGAGGTTTGCCTCTTTGCAAAAGCCCCAAATGACCATATGATTTCTAAGAGATGAGTAAAGTTTCCTGCTATATGTTATTCAAAAATCATGGTTGACACAAGCACTGATATTCTGGCCTGAAAGCACTCTTTTGGGTGGCTGGGAGGGTATATGTGTACTGTGACATTTTTACAGTCACTTTGGCAGTCTGTCCCACATGCTGTAAAGGATATTAGACTGTATCGTTGCAGGGCACACAGAGTGGATGGAAAGAAAGGAAACCTCCACTAGCCTGGAATATTTCCAGACTCTAGTGTTATTGTTGAGTATTCTTTGTTATCTTCCTTCTCTATTCAGAAGAATATATTTTATCTTGTAAAGCAAGATATTTTATTTCCTGGGTCCCGTGGGACTCTGGTGTCCCCCCCCCCCCCCCCCCCCGACCTGGGGGTCAAAGGGACCTCACAGCCAGTCTCGGTGGCTCAGCCTGTAATCCCGCGCTTTGGGAGGCCGAGGTGAGTGAATTGCCTGAGCCCATGGGTCCGAGGCCCGCCTGGGCAACTTGGAAAGACCTCATCTCTACAATAAATCAAAAAAATTAGCCGGGCATGGTAGCTCGCGCCTATAGTTCCAGCTACTTGGAAGGATGAGGCGGAAGGATTGCTGGAGCCCAGCAGGTCGAGGCTGCGATGACTGGGAGCGTGCCGCTGCACTCCAGTCTGGGCGACAGAGTAAGATTCCAACTCAAAAAACAAAACAAAACAAACAAACAAAAAAGCACCTCACGGTGGTATGTAAAGAGGCCTAAATCAGAATGTTTTCCAGTGGTAGCCGTGAATGGGGGGAGGGGCACATCCCATTGTGTGCCCAGACTCCCTGGATTTTCTGGGGGCTCAAGAAACCCAAGGTGTCCAAGAAGTAGGGGAAATGTGGTAGGGTCAGGACCTTGTCTAAGGCGTTGAAGGGGCACTCGTCCCTCTTGGTCATGAAGAAGGCAAGGCCAGGGGGACCTTGCAGAGGTCAGGCTCTGCAGGACTAGGGCACTGCAGATGGTAGAGAATGGGCCCAGAGTGGCCCATAGCCTGATCTGCCAGGTTTGAACCCAGTTGGGCAGCGGGTTGGAGTTGTTTTTTGCTCTGCAAAGGGCGGAGGGAGTGGACTTGAGGAAAGGAGGTGAACATTTGCGGTGCAACACTGCCATCTAGAGGAAGTTGTTTAGCGATCTGGCATAGTCTTCCCCGTGGTGACCAGGGAAGACTGTCTGGGGAGTAAGATAGGGGTGCAGGGGGCACAAGAGATGGTATCGCCAGGGATCGAAGCCCTCTGGAGACCGGATGCCGGCGCGGCACAGGGCCCGGGAGGGCCGCGGAAGCCCCAGACCGGACAAGATGCGCAGCCAGCAGCCTGGCGGTGCTTTCCGGGAAGCGGAGGCTCGGGAGGTTGGCGGCGGCCATGTGTGGGTGGGGACTAGCGGAGGCCAAAGCGAAGGACTTTGAACTTTTGGCCCAGTGCTCGTTCCCTTGAGAACTATGGGCACGGAGGGGGGGCGGTAGGGCAGAGGAGTCCCAGGCCCCACCAAGTTTCCCCGGAGCCACAGTGCATCACTAAGAAAGAACTCTCTCAACCCTGCAGTTCCGCCGCCAATATGGCTGGTGGTGGCGTGTTCCTCTGACCTGAGGAACAAAATGGATGCAGCTGGTCCATGCATGGTCCTGTCCACAGAGTGCCCAGGCGAGAGACTTGCGACTAAAGGTCCGGCTAACTAAAGATCTGCTGTCCTCCTGCGACTCTAGTTGGTGTGTCCATGGCCTCTACCATGGAGCTGTATTCTTAGAGCGAGGACATTCTCCCTGGTGCTCATTAGTGCTTCTGGCCCTTCCGGGGTCGCTGCTGGTGCTTTAGAGGTTCGCAGGCCTTGGCTTGGGGTCAGTAGTACACATACGCTGGAGGTAGCATCCATTGGCTAAGGGACCTTTCCTGGGTTTCCGCTGGGTGGGAAGAGGGGCTTTAAAGCTGGCATAAAGCTGGGGAAGCCAAGAGCGTCCAGAAGCAAAGCCCCACAGGGCTTGGCCGGAAGAGCACTTGCTGCATGCCAGGAAGGCCTGGTGGAGCATCGACCGCCCATACGACCAACGGCGCTGAGTAGTGGTGCTTGCCACTGCGCCTAAACCTGCCCCTTCTGCTCATGAAGCTAGCTGAGCAGGAGTGACCGGGCCAGGTCCAACTTGGTGTGCCAGTAGGATGCATGCGAGACATGTCCTTTTGAAGGAAGCGGTCTCCTAGGTCAGGAATGGGGCCGCTTTTGTGTATGTTCTTGCCCTTGCGGAAGTGTCCAAAGCTGGTCTCCCCAGGGACTGGAGGCATGTGTCTGGAAGGGTGTTAACTCACCTACTCCCCATTTGTAGAACTCAAGAGTGGGAAGGCAAGTAGATGAGCCACTGGAAGGGACAGTGGGATGTCTTTGCTTCTTCGGGGTGAGAGGACTTTGAGTGAGAAGAAGAGTGGTGAGGTGGCCGGCGTCTGAGGCCTGACTCCTTGGAGCAAGGGTGTAATCATCAGGGTGAAAAGGCAGCCACGCACCTGATGGGTAGATGCTCCTTTGTTCTACCTGAAACCACAGAGACGCCCATGTGTCCCCCGTGTGGCCCTCTATGCACAGGGTGCCAGAAAATACGCATTCACCTTCCACCTCCACACTCTTTGGCTGTGGTGTGTGGGCTGACATTCCAAGGATGATGAATACTGTCCACACATCGCCGGCCTGGCTTCGGCTTGGAGAACTGAGGAGGGGCCTTGGTAGTCCCCAGTGTTCATCCCAGGGCTGGCGGCATGTGCTTCGGAGTCTTTATATAACATTCACCGCCTTTCATTCTACTCGAACCATATCTCACGTGTCTGTGGCATCCATCAGTCATCTCTTGGAATGAATGCGTGGCCACATGGTCTTGGAGATCAAAGACATTAAGCCAAACACACACGGAGAGATAGATCAGTAGGGAAACAAAGGGATGATCAGGGGAGGGAGACAAGGAAGGAAACACATTTTCGTGGGGAGGTGGAAACACATGTCGGTGGAGGTAAGGGTTGGAAGAAGCCCAGAATGGCAGATGTTGGGATGCAGTGTGTTCCTACTGTTGACTCACTGTGATCCTGGAAGCTGGTGTCCTGGGGCGTGCATTTTTTCTGCAAGTGTCAAGAGGCCTCCCACTTCTATGGGACCCCAACCCTGTGATAGGGAGAGCGTTTCCACCACATATTGGGTACCACTCTTTGGGGAGGAAGGTTATGATACTTGGGTATTGCCGATCTTTTGCTACCCATGGTCAGAGGGGTGAGCACCTCCAAGTCTTTTCCTTCTCTGGTCTCCTGACGGGAGCTGTCCAGAGACTGACACGGCATGGACGCTAGAAGGATGGGAGTCTTGGCTGACCCAGAAGGCTCCTTGCCTGTCAGACTCTTGGGGCCTGAAGGTCCCACTGGCTGCCGGAGAAGTGTGAGGTGCTCAGTCCCAGTGTCCTGGCATGGCAGGATTTCACTCCCCTGACCCGGTGGTCAAAGGAACCTCACGGTGGCATGTGAAGGGGCCCAAGCCAGATTCATTCCTGGGAAGTGGGCGAGGAGGACCCATCCTACCGTGTGCCCCAGCCAGGTCGGTTTTCGGGGGGCTGTGAAAGCCCATGGTTCCCAAGGAGTGGACGGGAATGCGGAAGGGTCAGGGCCTTGTCTAGGGTGTCGGAGGGGCACTCATCTCTCTTGAGTCAGGAAGGCAAGGCCAAGAGACCTTGTAGAGGCCCAGCTCTGCAGGACCAAGGCACTCCAGTTGGAATGAATGAGCCCAGAGCCCAATGTGCCGGGTTTGAGCCCATTTGGGCAGCGGGTTGGCATTTTTTGCGTAGCAACGGGCGGAGGGAATGAACCTGGGGGGGAGGGAGGGCAGGTGGGCATTCGCAGTGCAACACTGCCGTCCAGAGGAAGTTGTTTGGCGATCCGGCGACATCTTCCCCATGGGGGCCGCGGGCAGAGCATTTTGGGAGTGAGTTTAGGGTGCCAGGAGCACTGCCGCTGGGGAATGGAGCCCTCTGGGGACACGAGGCCGGCATGGCCCAAGGCCTAGGAGGGCCGCAGAAGCCCCAGGCGCAGACTGAGAGTGACAGCCAGGACGCCTGCGGGTCCTTTCCAGGAAGTGGTGGCTGGAGAGGCTGGAGGCTGCCAGTCTGAGGGGGGACTAATGGAGGTTTCCGCCAAGGAGCTCCGGCTCCAGCCTGTGGGCATTTGGGCATTGTCCGTTCCCTTGAACACCAGGGGTGTGCCCGACTTGGGACAGGTAGGGACCCAGGGCCCCTGGGGACAAGAGACGGTGCATTCCCGGGGCCACAGAGCATCTCCCAGGCAAACCTCTAGCAGTCCTGCACTTCAACTGCAATGCTGGCCGGCACTGGTGTGGCCCTCCTGCCTGCAGAGCTAGATGGGTGGGCCAGGCCTGCGTGGTCAGTCCCCAGAGTACCATGGGCCAGGGACTCAGGACCCCCGGCCTGGCCAACTTGACATCTGTTGTCCTCCGACATCTCTGGTTGCTTCTGTTCACGGCCTCCACTCTGGGACTGGGCTCTAAGCACGCTGGGCCATTCTCCCGGGTGCTCATTTGTGTTTCGGGCCTTTCCAGAGTCCCTGCTGCTGCTGCTGCTGCTTTAGAGGTTCGCAGGCCTTGGCTCTGGGGTCAGTAGTAGCCGAACGCTGTTGGTGGCCTCTGTGGGCCAAGAACCCTTTCCTGGACTCCCGCTGGGTGGGAAGAGAGCCTTTCAAACTGGTCCAGGACTATGGAAGCCAGGAGTGTAAAGAAGCAAAGGCCTACGAGGCTTGGCCCGAAGAGGGCCTGCTGCGCCCCGGGAAGGCCTGGTGGGGCAGCCAGCGCCCACACGACCACCGGCTCTGGGGAGTGGTGCGTGCCATTGCGTCTCAACCTGCCCCAACTGCTCCTGAAGCGAGCCGAGCCGGAGTGACCAGGCACGGCACAACGTGGCTTTGCCTGCGGGCGGCATGCAGGACGTGTCCTTTTGAAGGACACGGTCTCGTACATGACGAAGAAGGCTGTTGTCCTGTGCGAGAGTGTTTTGCCCTTGCGCGAGTGTCCAGAGCCAATCTCCCCAGGGACTGGAGGCGCAGGTCTCGAGGGCAGTCGCTCACCCACTCGCCATTTGCAGAACTCAAGAGTGGGAAGGCAACTAGCCGAGCCACTGGAATTGACAGAGGGATGTCCTTCCTTACTCGGGATGAGAGGATGTCGGGGAAGAACCGTGTGGTGTCCACCCTCTGAGGCCTGACTCCTTGGGAGAAGGGCGTATTTGTCAGGGTGAAAAGGCAGCCACGTTCCCGAGGTGAAGATCGTGCTATGTCCCACGCGAAACAACGAAGACGTCCCTGCGTCCCCTGTGGGCCCCTCTACGCACAGGGTTATAGGCAGTCACGCATTCATCTTCGGCCTCCACACCTTCTGACGCTCTGGATGTCGGCTCTGGATGTCGGGGGTGCGTTGCCCTTCCGAGGATGTAAGGAGACTCTCCCCGTGTCGAAACCCTTGTCGGTCTAAGGGCGGTGGCCACGCGCCTCGGGTTCTTTCCATCACACCCACAGCCTCGGACTCTCCTCGAACCATATCGCACGTGTCCGTGGCATCCGTCAGTCATCCTTAGGAATGCATGGGAGCTGCTGTGGTGTTGGTTTCCACAGACATTATGCCACACGGGGGAGAGAAGGACGGAGACACCAGCAGAGGAAGAGAGGGATGACCAGGGTGAGGGCGAACAAGGAGGGAACCAGTTTCTTCCTAGGGGGTTGGAAACATAACGGTGGGGTAATTGTCGGAAAGAGCCTGGAACGGCAGAGGCCGGGATGCAGTGTTTTCCCACAGGTAACTAGGTGTGATCTTGGAAGCTGGGGTCCCGGGACACGAGTCCCGGCTGCGGGTATCGAGTCTACTCCCGCTGCGAGGGGAAGCCAACCGTGTGACACGTACTGTCTGTCCGCCACTGATCGGGCACGGCCCTCGGGGGACGAAGGTCCTGACTCTTGGGTGTTGAAGGTCTTTTGCTCTCTGGTGGCGCAAACAGTGGTCCGAGGCGTCGGCGCCTGCGTGTCTTCTCCTCCTGTGGCCTCCTGAGCGGAGCTGTCCAGAGACCGACGCGCCAGAGACGCTCGAAGGATGGGAGTCTTCGCCCACCCAGAGGATCCCCGCGTGTCGGACTCTCCGGGCCTGCAAGTCCCACTGGCTGCCTGGGGAGAAGTGTGATGTGCTCGGTGCCAGTGTCCTGGGTGGCAGGGTTTCGCTCACCTACTGGGGACTCTGGGAAGCTGGTCCTCGTACAGGGTGGCATGTGAAGGGGCCCGAGCCAGAATGGCTGGCGGCCAAAGCCGGGAAGCAGGTGAGGGCAACGAAACACACCGTGTGCCCAGGCCCCTAGGGTTTGAGGGGATTCCGAATGCCCGCGGTTCCAGAGGAGTGGATGGAAAAGCGGTAGGGTCAGGACCTTGTCCTGGGCGGTGGAGGGGCATTAATCCCTGTCGGTCAGGAAGGCAAGGCCAGGCGACCTTGTGGAGTCCATCGCCTGCAGGACCAGGGCACTTCAGGTGGAACGAATGGGCCCAGAGTCCTCCAAGCTGGGTTAGAGCCCGATGGGGCAGCGGGTTGGCGTTTTTTGCCCAGCAAAGGGCGGAGGGAGCTGCCCTGGGGGAAGGGCAGGAAGGCCATTCACGGTGCAACACTGCCATCCAGAGGAACTTGATTGGCGATCCGGCGAAGTTTGCCCCTTGCGGGCGGTGGGCAGAAGATTTTGGTCACGAGGGAGGGGAGCTGGGCGCACACGTGACGGTGCCGCCGGGGATCGGAGCCCTCGGGGGCAGCGATGCCGGCCCGGCCCGAAGCCCGGGAGGGCCGCGGAAGCCCAGGCCCAGACACAGACCCAGAGGGACAGCCAGGACGCCTGCGGGTCCTTTCCAGGAAGCTGTGGCGGCGGTGGCTGGAGGCGGCCATGTCTGGGCGGGGCCTATTGGAGGCCAGGGCCGTGGAGCTTTGGGCTCTGTCCTGTGGACGTTCGGCCAGGTGCCCGTTCCCTTCAGCGCCTCAGGCGCTCCCGCCTTGGGGCGGCAAGGGGCCCATGGCCCCTGAGGACGAGAGACGGGGCATCCCGGGTCCTAGGAGGACCTCTAACAGCCCGGCACTTCCGTTGCCGTTCAGGCCCTCACTGGCCGGCGCTTGCGTGACCTTCCTTCCTGGGGAGCGAGATCAGTGGGCCAGTCGCCAAGTGATCCCCCACAGTTGACATGTGCTGCTCTCCTGCTTCTCTGCTTGCCTGTGTCCGCGGCCACCGTTACGGGGCTGGGCTCTGAGCCCGAGGCCTTTCTCCCTAGTGCTCTTGGTGGGTTGGTCGGTTCCACAATCCCTGCTGCTTTGACCTGTTGATGCTGCTTTAGAGGGTAGCAGGACTGGGCTCTGGGGTCAGGAGCAGACGCACGCCTTTTATCGGTGCCGGTGGGCGTTCTCTGGGCGCGAAGAGGGTCTTTCAAGATGGCCCAGGGCTGGGGAGGTCAGGAGCCTCCAGACGCAAAGGCTCGCGAGGGTTGGTCCGAAGCAGGCCTCTCGCACCCCAGGGAGGCCTGCTGGGACATCCAGCGCCCGCACGGCCGGCGGCTCTGGGCAGTGGTGCGTGCCACTGCACCTCAACCGGCCCCATCTGGCCCTGAAGCGAGCCGAGCCAGAGTGACCGGGCCCGGCGCCACGGGGTCTTGCCTGCAGGCAGCATGCTGGACGTGTCCTTTTGAAGGACACGGTCTCGAAGAGGAGGACAAATCTTCTTTTCCTGTGCAATCTTGCTTCTTCCGCGAGTGTGCGGAGCTAATCTCGCCCGGGACCGTAGGCGCAGGTCTCGAAGGCTGTCGGTCACACACTCGCCATTTGCAGAATTCACGTATGGGAAGGCAACTAGCCGAGCCACTGGAATTGACAGTGGGACGTCCTTGCTTCCTCGGGGTGTGAGGATGTCGAGGAAGAACCGTGAGGTGTCCGGCCTCTGAGGCCTGACTCCTTGCGAGAAGGGCGTATTCGTCAGGGTGAAAGGGCAGGCACGCTCCCGAGGCGAAGATCGTGCTATGTCCCACGCGAAACAACTGAGACGGCCCCGTGTCCCCCGTGGGCCCCTCTACGCACAGGGTTATAGGCAGTCACGCATTCATCTTCGGCCTCCACACCTTCTGACGCTCTGGATGTCGGCTGTGGATGTCGGGGGTGCGTTGCCCTTCCGAGGATGTAAGGAGACTCTCCCCGTGTCGAAACCCTTGTCGGTCTAAGGGCGGTGGCCACGCGCCTCGGGTTCTTTCCATCACACCCACAGCCTCGGACTCTCCTCGAACCATATCGCACGTGTCCGTGGCATCCGTCAGTCATCCTTAGGAATGCATGGGAGCTGCTGTGGTGTTGGTTTCCACAGACATTATGCCACACGGGGGAGAGAAGGACGGAGACACCAGCAGAGGAAGAGAGGGATGACCAGGGTGAGGGCGAACAAGGAG
>NW_007074846.1:0-820 GCF_000164805.1 Carlito syrichta
AGAGAGAGAGACAGAGATCAAGACCAGAGGAGAGACGTTTCCTCACTTTCAGGCCCTCGGGAAGCCAGCCCTGGGGTTCCATGAGATACCCCGATTCTTTTCCAGGTATATTTAAAATAGACTTAGTGGGTTTTTGTTCCATGAAAGTATGTCATTCAAGTCAGATTAGGCCGTGGCATGGCCAAGGCCAGGCCATAGGAAAGCACTAAGCCTGGAGGCCAGGCCAGCTCCACCTGGATGGTGGCTGTCATCCATCTTCAAGGGGGTTCTCAGAGTTGAAGGGGAGCAGAAGGGTCACAGACCAACCTTGACTTTGGTCCTGACGTGGGGGTGGGGTGTCTGGATCCAGTGAGGCCTGCAGGCTGCTTTCTTCCTCAGGAACCCACTGGCCCTCAGCATTGCTGCCTGGCCATCAGAGGAGCTCATGAGAGATGAAGCCTGCTGTCCTCACCCTGGCACCTTCATGACATCAGGGAGCCATTGCGCTTTGGCCATGGAATGGCCCAATATCCAGTTTCCGAGAAAGGTGGACTACATTATTTGAACCTGGAGCCTGCCAGGGATAATCAGATCATCTGAGAACACTGAGAGGCCTATAATTTAGGGAGAAGAGCATAATGGACAGGAACCACCAGCCCTCTACGGTGTCCCCAGGAGGATGGGGAAGGTGCTGAGATTAGAGAGTCACCTTCTCACAGCAAAGCAATTCTCTCTCACTGAGGAAGTATGTGAAAGGTGCAGGGAACAGTCAGAAGGGCGTCTCCCGAGATGGCGCTAAACCCTATATGGAACCAAACAAAGACAACAAAGGCCCTAAGCT
>NW_007074847.1:0-1149 GCF_000164805.1 Carlito syrichta
TGCGCCCGGCCGGATGTGCCGTTTTTACTTGCATGTTGTCTTAACACAGCACTGGCTCTCCGGCAGGAACAAAAGCGATGCGACTTTGCAGCCCGTTGTCCTCGTGACCACCTCTGGTCACGTGGGTGGCCCATCCGCCCCGGCAACTCACGCTGAACTCTCCACAGACTGCACCCCTGTGCCAGGCGCTTTGCTGCCAAGAACCCCGAAGGGCCATGCCTTCCCAGAGGCCCTCACGCTCGCTGTCAGGCTTTTGCCCAGCCCTCCCGGCCACAGGCAGGGCCCCCAGCGCAGGGTCCCCTCCTCACAGGAGACCGGGATTCTGGGTGGTTCTGGCGCACCCCGGTCCCGCCCGGGCGGTCCTGCGCACACCGGCTCTGAGCTCCACCAGGGCCACCCCTGCCTGCAGCATCTTCCTGGGCAGCCGTCGGCCCCAGAAGAGAGCCAGAAGACATTGTCCCCTCTGTCCCTCCACGATCTCGCAATCATTTTAATTTTGAGGACATGCTGAAATGATAGTATTTTGAATATACTGGAATAAATAGAAGATTCTTAAAACACATTTTGGCTGGGTGCGGTGGCTCAAGCCTGTCATCCCAGCACTTTGGGAGGCCGGAGCCAGAGGACTGCCTGAGCACGCAGGTTCGAGACCAGCCTGGGCAACATGGCGAGACCTTGTCTCAACAATAAATCGAAAAATTAGCCGGGTGTGGTAGTGTGCGCCGGTCGTTCTGGCTACTTGGAAGGCTGAGGCTGGAGCCCAGCAGGTGGACACTGGGGTGGCCGTGAGCGTGCCACTGCACTCCAGCCTGGTCGATGGAGTGAGACCCCCGACTCACAAAAAACCAAACAAAAAGCAGCTTGCAAAGGATCTGGCTAAAGTGAAAGTTGTATCAACTCATTTCAACGGACAGAATCATATCATTCTAGCTGGGCGCGGGGGCTCAGGTCCGTCATCCCAGCACTTTTGAGGCGGAAGGGAGAGGACTGCCTGAGTCCAGGGGTTCGAGGCCAGCAACTGGAGGAGGCCGCCACTCCACAATAAACCGAAAAACGGGCCGGGCGGGGGGCGAGCCCCGGCGAGCTCAGCCCTCCCGCTGGCCCAGGGCGGCGCAGTGGGGGACGCCGCCCCTGACGGGCTTGCTCTGC
>NW_007074847.1:1504-4185 GCF_000164805.1 Carlito syrichta
GTCGCCCGCGCCCTTCAGACCCAGCCCAGGGCGACCCCGCGGAAGGACCCCTCGCCGGGCACCTGCCCCCGAGTCTCCGAAACACTCGCTGCGTGGCCAACACCGTGAACAACACCGAGACGCCGCAGGACAGCGTCTCCGTGCATTTCGGGTGGGGGTTCATAAGATGGGTAGATTTTCAGTGACTGAGCCAAGTGCAACAAGCAAGGGCACTGGGGACTTTTATTTATATTTGCTTTGACAACACACCAAAGGCATCAACTTAGTAAGTAATCTTTCCTGCTGGCGTCTGCAAGCTGGTTATTTTAACCACACTTTACAAACAGTAATAACAACGAAACAATAATTATGGAGAAGTCAACTGGATAATAGAGCTTTTTCACAATTCAAATAGAAACAACATTAAGAAACTAGGTAATTTTAAGTCCTGTAACTGAAAACACTATGGGTGCAAGCCTGGGCTGGGTGACCATATTGTCTGTGTCACGGCGGCCTTAACAAAGGACTAATCGTGTGTGTGACTCTGGGGAAATGTCTACGATACAGGAATTCTTCGGGAGTTCAGCGGTTCTCTAGAGGTTTTAAGAAGGACCACAACAGCCCTCCTGGATGGCTTCTTTCTAAATAATGTGAAAAACGAACGAGAAACCACTAGGGTTTTCCAGGACTATTTTCCCAAGGGGAGGCGGCAAGAGGACTGGGCCCCCGGGGCCTGCTCTCACCCTCCATCGCTGGAGTCGGGGCAGGCAGTTCTCCCAGGACTGCGGGATCCCACGCGCTCCCCTCTGGGCCAGGCGAGCAACGCTTGCACGTCACATACTTCCTCCCAAAACAGGGAGTTCTGATCACCATTCAGGCCCCAGGTGCAGGGAGAGCGTGTCTAGATGCCCCTGCTTGTCACTGACCACCTGGCCATGCACTTCCCCCACCGCCTGTCTGAACCAGAGGTTTCCTCGCAGGAACACGTATTCACGTTTCCTGGCCGGGCCCTCTACTCAATTTTCAGCCCCTTGGATTTAAACTCAATGTGGAGAATCTGCGACAAGCACCTTCCGAACTCCTCCAGGATGATCTGCTCTGCCAGGCACTGGGAACAGTGCTCCTTCTCGGCCTCCTCGCCCTGCGCGAGCAGGCAGGCGCACGTGGCCTCCACCACCTCCCAGGAGATGCACGAGGTAGGCCGCCTGTGGGAGACACACCGGTTAAAGGCCACGCTCCGCAGCTGGCGGTGTCCGCATGGACAGTCTTTTCTATTCAGCAGAGCGGTGCTTGTCCCTGCTATCTTAAAGAACGCCACTGGGCAAAATCTAATTTCCTAATGCTGCAAACCAGGACTTACTTTTAGAAGGACAATACAGCGGACAAGTAAACCTGTTGGTTTCTTGACATTCTTCATGGAAGATTCTAGATGTTCTCACAATTAGATCTATTGACACACCCAGAGGATTCCGAGCTTCAGACTCAAAGTCATGGGCCTGACGGGGTTGGTGCCGCAGGACTCTGTGTTTGAGTCCTGTGTGCGATGTCAGCACTAAGGAAAGCCAGGCTGGTGTCAGTCCCTCCTCCCCACCGGAGCGTTTGGAGCTACCGAATGCCGAAGGTTCTGGAGACTCGCCCATCCTGCCTGGGGTTGTGCGGTCAGGATGCCCCTGGAGCCTTCAGAGATTCTGAAAGATGGGTTGTGCCGTAGCAAGTCGGAACAGCCATTTCCCCACTGAGCTTGCGGGGCAGCTGTGGCTTTGCCAGAAGCTACCCAGCCAGTGCTCAAACTGAAGAATCTTCAGGAAAACTTTACCAAAAATTAACAACGACTGGATTGTGAAGACACAGATAAATGCTGGATTCGTTGAAGTCTCTCTACAAACACGATGCACGAGGACTGTTGTTGAAAATGAAGGGCGGGGGCTGCCCTTGGGAGCAGGTTGTCCCACTGTGGGACCAGACTCCGGCGTGCGGGAGCTCCCTCACACTTCAAGGGACACGCAGCGTCCCCCGTGTCAGGCCATGACGTTTTGCACATTGCCCAGAGACCCAGCCAGGTTTTGATACATTTTTATACTGGCGGAGAACTCTGCCAGGGGTCACAGTGGTGAATATTTCTGATGTCTCTCTAGGTAAATAAGCATGATTTGGGCTTTTCTGGGTGATATTTATTACTTAGTAACATCGGGTACTTTATCACGATGGGACCCCTTACGGTGAACTTGAAGAAATGTTTAAATGGATGAATCGAGTCTGACATCGGATACGATTGCTCAAACTTTGAGCCGTACTAGGATTATAATGTGGCTTCAAAATTGTTAATTCAAAAATACGCAGCTAATCTGGAACCCACAGTCACTTTAGCAAGGAACACAGCGTGTGGCAGGCATGTCTCTCGCGGCCACCTTCCGTGAAGGGATGGCATGTCCGCTGTCTGAAGCCCATTCCTTGCCACATGCGGTCTCACTCAAAGGCACATCACAGTGCTGCTGGCCCTGGTGATCCTGGCGGTGGCCCCGTTGTCTGGTACAAAATGGGGGTAGCTCAGACAGCAAGGACAAAAAGGCAAGCCAAGAGGACAAACGGGACAAAGCAGGTTTCCGCGGCGGGGCCCTCTAAGGAGACACAGTGCATGGTCCACGGTGAGTCCAGGTGAGGGGGTGGGGAATGGCTTCCCTCCTGCCCCAGGCATGGTCCCC
>NW_007074847.1:4205-4671 GCF_000164805.1 Carlito syrichta
GCCCCCCCCCCCCCCCCCGGCCTGGCCCCCCCCCCCCCCCGCAGACACACGCACACCTTCCTTCCAGTGAATACGCGGTCTTTGACTCTCAAAGTAACCTCCGCCTCCTCTGTTCGGAGGGCTCAGTGCACGGTACCCACCTATCCTTTCTGAATTTCGCAAGTCCTGAGAATTCAGCTGGTGGCGAGGGATGGCTGCCTTCGAAACCTCCCGTCTCCACGGAGCTCAGCATGTTCATTTGTATCTTCCGTTCTGGGCTTTCTTCATAATTTTTGCAGCCAATGCATTTGCAAATAGAAGAACACATAATTTTGGCCTGGGAATACAAAACGCATCAATAAAATGAAGTGCCCTACAGGCAGTCTAAAACGGACACCTTCTATTTGGGCCTTAAATAACTCTCTGCTTATATTTGCCCACGTGCGGGGGACAGGGGAGGGGGGAAAATAGGAAGGAAGATGAAGGG
>NW_007074847.1:4691-7397 GCF_000164805.1 Carlito syrichta
AAGGGGGAGGGAGAAGGGGGAGGAGAGAGGGAGCAATTATTATTATTATTATGTTTTTGAGTTGGAGTCTCACTGTCGCACAGACTGGAGTGCAGTGGCCACTCCCAGCTACCGCAGCCTCGACCTGTTGGGCTCGGGGGGATTCTTTCACCTCAACCTTCCAAGTAGTTGGAACCACAGGCACACGCCACTGTGCCCAGCTGATTTTTTGATTTATTGTACAGATGAGGTCTCGCCAAGGTGCCTGGGCGGGTCTCGAACCTGCGGGCTCAGGCAATCCCCTCACTCGGCCTCCCCATGTGCTGGGATGACAGGTGTGAGCCACCATACCCAGCTGGGAGCAATTTTCATGTTAAGAAAAGCAGGACCCGACAGGTGTCAACGACACCATGTGAAGAGCCAGGTCCGCTCCCCCACGCTGCTCTCATGGGGACACAGTGGTCCTGCGGACAGCCAAAGTAGGGGCGCAGGGGAGGGTCCCACGCAGAGAGGGGGCGCCACCTTCCCTTTTCCACGGGAAACCGCCAGCCACATCCTTGGCCTCTCATTCTGAATGAAGCCTGCCTCGGCGAGTGTTAGGAGGCGCTCTCCTTCTCCAACAGACTGTGCAGCGAGCAGGTCTGGGCTGGGCGTGCTCAGGGAGACCCCACCTCCTCGTGGGGGGCTTCCGCTTCCGGTCTGTGCAGCGAGCCGCTGGCCCAGACCCTTGCTCGGCAGCTCCAGGGGCAGTCCGAAAGCCGACGCTGGCCGCCACTCGGTCCTCGGTGTCCCCCTTCCACTAGCCTCCAGGGATCTCCCTCCGTTCTTGCCAGCCCAGAGCACCTCCGCGGGCGGCCGCTGTGTTTTCTGTACCTCCGGGGGGTTTGAAGCAGGAAGCTTTTCAGGGCTTCTAGTCTATGCTAACACTAGAGGCCACAGGGACAGTGCCACCTCCTTCCTCTTGGCCTGCATGTCACATGGGTTGTGCTGGCGTGGGCTCGGCCTTGAACTGCATCTCGTGGCCGCGAGTGAAGGCGCGTTGCCGAGCAGAGAAGAGACGCTGTGGACACGTTTGGAAGTGGCTCCCCGGGGGGGGACTCCACTCACTTTGAAGTCCTCATCTCTGAGATGTTTTTGACTGTATTTTCAAAATCCTGGCTGGGGATTTCCAGGTCTGCTTGTCGGATCTTTCACCCGGTGTCTCCAGAATCATGAGGACTTTTCTCAAGCCTGACCGTCCATGACACCTTTTTTTTTGACACGAGGTCTCCCCAAGTTGCCTGGGCTGATCTCGAACCCCAGGGCTCAGGTAATCCCCTCACCGCGGCCTCCCAAAGTGCTGGGATTACAGGCTTGAGCCACCCTAAAAGTAAAATCCCACGTATCTCCAAAGGCTTCAAGCAAAGAGAGGCTTTTCCTGAAGGTTTGCTTGACTGCTTTACTGATAGAGCCTGAGGGTTCCCTCCCTTTTTCTTTCTTTCTTCTGACACAAAGAACAGAGATAGAAACTGGGGTGCCAGAGGGACAAACTAAAGGGGAAAGTGGCTCCCTCCTTTGTCATTATGACTTCGAGAAAAAGGAAAAGCTTCCGTCCGAGACCCAGTCTCCACCTCGTTTTGTCAGTGTCTCTCCATTGGTTCAGGCAACTGGCAGATCTGGTCTCTGGCAGGCTGTGGGCCAGAAGAGCTATCCTGTCACAGCAGCAGGCAAGTGGACATCTGGAGACAGGCGCCATGGGGACCTGGAGCAGACTGAGTCTCGAACACCGATGGTCCCCAGGGCCCTGTGGAGAGCATCCTGGCTCTGCCCACGAGGAAGAGGTACGCCCACGCCCATCCCGCGAACCTCCACACTGGGGGGCTACCCACATGGTGAGTAGCTGCAGAGAGCAGAGCCCTCAGCGGGTACCCTCACTGGGCTCAGGGACAGGCTTGGGGAGAAAGCGTGCCCCAAAAGGAACCCTCCATCATTTACTCAATTCATAACGCTCAGCTGACACTAGAGAAATTAATTCAGATTACTACGAATGCCCTTTCAGAAACCTGGGAGGAAGAGAAGTGATGATATTTCTTTTTTTTTTTTGAGTTGGAGTCTCACTCTGTTGCCCAGACTGGAGTGCAGTGGCCACTCCCGGCCACCGCAGCCTCGACCTGCTGGGCTCCGGCGATCCTTCCGCCTCAGCCTTCCAGGTAGCCAGAACTACAGGCATGCACCACCATACGCAGCTAATTTTTTGATTTATTATAGAGATGAGGTCTTGCCAAGTAGTCCAGGCTGGTCTCGAACCTATGGGCTCAGACAATCCTCTCATCTCAGCCTCCCAAACTACTGGGATTATAGAGGTGAGCCACCATGCCCAGCCAATATTTCTCTTTTTAAGTTACATTACAATATTTTTTCTTTTTTACAATTTTTTAACCACACAAGTTACCTAGGCCAAAATATTTACCTGGTTTTCATTTGCTTTGCTTTGTTTTGACTAATGCTGGGAACTTGGTTACTAACCTCAAAGCACTCACAGTAATTCTTCAGGCAGCCGGAGCGTTTGCAATTACAACCTTTGTTGTGTCGAGGCTTCACATCTCCCAGCTTTCCCTTGCCAATTTTTGGTTGGAAAGCTTCTGGGTTTCTGTCAAGACACGCCTGGGATAGAAAATGGGAAACTCCATCAAGATGGATTTTTTTTTTTTTTTGAGTTGGCGTCTCACTCTGTCACCCAGACTGGAG